>NW_018127881.1:318271-351014 GCF_001952655.1 Monopterus albus
TACAAATCAAATAAAAAAAAAAAAGAAGAAACAATTCTGGAGCCCAAAATGCTGCTGTAAATAGATAGTAAATTGTGAAACAGTTGGCCTTGAAATTAATAATTACACTTAATTAAAAAAAAACAAATTGATGACATTAAGGCTAAAATGCATCAAAGTGTTCTCAGTGTCATCTAATGAATCTAAATCAATGTTAAACTTTTTGAAAACATTCACAATAAACAATAAGAAAAGCTGAGTTATAGTAAACAAACCAGGATGTTGGCAGTGTACAGGCAACAGCGGTTAACTGTGGGCTGAAGAGGAGCGTGTCACTCTCTTTCTATCTCTGTATTCAGACAGATACAATGTAAAGTTGAACATCGACCTTGCTTTCGTGCAGGGATTAGGTGTAGCACCTACAAAGACTTACACTACATAACTAACTGTTACTTCCGGCATTTTAAACCAACACAGATTTCCAAAAAAACAAAGCAAATACTGGTGTGGAGGCTTTTAAAAAACCTTACCTCCGTCTTTACTAAAACCAGGCTTTGCATGTAAGCAATTTATGTTGTCTAAAGAATGTTAAACATGACTTTCAAGCCATGTGAGGGACAACATAAACATGGCATGGTATCTTGAGACACACCTTTCATTTATGACAACTGAGCAAAGTTCTAACTTATCTTATTCATTTACAAACGCATGCACACACCGACATATATATACACACCTCTCTTCAAGAATTATTTAACTAGATAAGCAACAATTCATTCACTTTATCAACACAACAGTCAGACTTTAAGCAGCTCAAGTAGAGATGATTGTTTTACCAATAATAGGTGTTATATTAAAACTGATTTAAGTTTCCTGTGATTTTAATCAGATAATATAATCCATTTATATAACAGATACAACCGTTGATAAAAGTGCCAAACCTGAAACAGTTATCAAGAAAAACTGATGCTTGAAACACACTACACGTATTCACATACGTATATGCCATTGCCAGACTGCCATATCATTATGAAATAAATTGTTTTTATTGCATTAAATTGTGAAAAGCATATTCTGATATTAATTGAGATGAGCACTGTTAATCAGGGCAATGACCTTTCATAACTTCTCCAAAATACAGATTATTTCTTAACCACAAACTTACCATAACTTCTCCTACTTTAGAATAGCCATGTCACAACGCTGATGTCATTCTAACCTTTAATGAACTTAAAAACTATTATATCATTCTGATAAATTTATTAGTAATATTCCTATGGGACTCTCTGTAACAAAGTAAGTGTTAAACTCTTTAGTGGAAGTGGAAGGAACAAACTGTTGATTTGCTGTCTGTGACTTTCTCCCATTTTCCGTCATTTATTTTCAATCAAACAATCTGATTGAACTTTCAAGGTAAGAGAACATCTGTTGCAGAGCAGCTGTTGATTTTCTACCAACTAATTTAAGACAACAACATGACAGCACACAGATGGTTTGGCATCTTTTAGCTTATTTACTACCTACAACTATTTTCCATTAGCTGTAGGCTGACTTCATATCTTCCATACAGCAAGTGGTTTTAGTGATGTCAATACACAGTTATATTTTCAATAAAAAAGTAAACTTTCAATATTTATTATTGTAATAAATGATAATGCTAATAATAATGTCGTGCCATCTGCACTTTCTGCTGCTTTACTGCAACAACATAAAGTCTGAGTAAAATAAAAGCAGACATAATGGTAGGGAATATAAGTGTCAAGCAAAATTAAAAGTTCTATCAGATATATTTTTTAAATAGCACAGTGAAATGAATGTGAATTCATGGCTGCCTGAAAGGAGGCAAAACACTTTCAGTGATAAGTAAGCAGACCAAACTCATGCAAAAACTGCATTGCTCATGCCAAAAAAAATCTTTATTTCCCTATTACACCTATAACTGTATCAAACTGTATTAAATATGTAAAAACCTTAAGTTTATAGTAACCAAATAATCCTCTGTAAATCTTCCCTGATTGCCCACTGTTGTCAGATTACATGAAGATTATAGTTGCCCACTGTTATTTTGAACAACTAAACTTTCCGCTGGAAGTGACAGATTGAGCCTTATACAACAAATCGATAAGCCCTTGTCTCAAGTGCGATTATTATATCATAATAAACCAATATTAGGCCTTTTAACAGCTGACACTGCAAACATTAGTAAGAAGTCAGGGTTGGCCCGTGAGCTTGTGTCCACATAACCGCTGAGTCACAACCGAGATTTTCCAAAGACACAAAGCTACATGGATGTTGTGAAATATCTACAAGTTCTTCATGACAGAAGTCAGTGACATAGAAGAAGAATTTACAGACTATATAGAAAAGCTTGTTTCACAAAACAAAGCTGTCCCTCTGTTGGAGTTATTCATGAAAGTTGCTCATCATTAGGGTAGACGGGTACTCACCTGAGAAGCTGTAACCACTTTGATGGTTAAAATCACTGCCTGGTGTTTGCATGTCAAACTCTCACTCACACTGTGGCCCGCAGACACACTATGGACCAACACCTGACTGTGTGCCAGTTGTTAGCCCTTTGACCGCACCCCCCCGCCCCTCACCATCACCGCCCGCCATCTGTAGGGTACTGGCAGTACGTCACGAGAAATGTCCACCTTAACAAGTTATTACATCCGGCAGTCAGGACTCCTTAAAACAAGAGTAAGATCCGACGAACACAGTTAGTTTGAGCTTTTCCACTTATGCTTCTCAACAATTTAATATCAGACGCAGATTTTGTAATGCGTTGAATTCTGTAAAAGCAGCCCGGATCTTGACGGATTTAAATAACACTTTAAGGTGGTTTTCAGGGAGTTACCATTCAGCACACAGCGCCAGCACACTGTGAACGGAGCGGAAGGTGACTGACCTGATCAGTGTGTTGAAGCAGAGCAGACAGAGTCCACTTGTAGTTTCTTTTCTGGAGCTGAATCGTCTTCTGGTCTAGCGAAAGCTTTGCGTCAGCCTCGGAAACCGTGGCGTCTCGTCGCTTTCACCGGAGCGTTGTGTCAAAGTGGTCAGCTCTGTTTGCTGCGGAGGTTTCTGGTCATGCTGCTGCTGTGGTCGGTGTTTGCCTGCCTCTCTCTCCTCCCTCCTCTCAAAGCAACTACCCGGGATCCTGAGGACACAGGCAGAGGCATCAAATTACCATTTACAACTATGATTTAGCAACTTCATTTGAATTGTGTTTTAACGATTTTATCAATCGTTTGCGCTGCGTGGGAGAGACAGGTAATAGTTTGTTTATTGATGAACTATAAATTTTGGTTTAAAACAAAAAGATGGACTTAAGCTTCATGTACATTTTTGAAAATGTGCTTAATGCTGTTTGTTTTCTTACCGAGAGTGTTAAGATAGTTAACTAAGTTAGCTAACACAGCTAACTAACAGTAAGATAAATTAGCAAGTTGAGACGCTTGATATCTCTCATTTTATTAAGGTGCACAAGCAGTTCATTGGGTTAGCTTAGCATAAAGACTGTAAACGGGTAGGAACAGCATGCTTTGTTCAAAAATTATCAAATCCACCTACCTGAATATCTAAGATAATGTTAATTAACCAAAGCCAAGTTAAATGTTCGTGGTTGTGGTGTTATGCGCCAATCTGGAGCGGTAGCCAGCCGAGGCAGTAGAGAGTATAGCTCCCCGCCATGAAATAATCCCTCCATAAATGTAACTTTTACACTTTATTTGGCTACCTGTACAGATCAAACCAACGAGATATAACATGTTTAGTGAACATAAGATGCGCTGGTAGTCAGACTTAGTTACTTGGGTACAAAGCCAAAATAGCAGTTTTTCATATCTGCAGTCTTTGTGCTAAGCTAGTTTCATATTTTGGCCACAGTACAGACTGAAGGGAGGGTGACATTAGCCACCCACAATGAAAAACACATCCTGCATTTAAAAACATACTCACGTAGTACAGAATTAAGTGTCCTTATGCAAAATGCCTCATGTCTTATTATTATATATTGTTGTTGTATTAATATTGATACATTAGTTAATATGTAAGCACTGCTGTCTACTGCTGTAATTGGTCAAGGAAATCTTAATTTTTAACTTATTTTCTATGGTTAGTTTCAGCCTGACACTGTTTCATTTTAGGCAACCAGCAGGTTAACTAAAGCTGTTAAATAAAAGTAGTGTAATAAGATACATTTTATTTTCAAACACAGTAGAATTATAATGTGGCATTAAATGAAAATATGCTACAATCTCAGTACTGTAGTTTAATACACTACTTGAACGTCCACCACTGTCAGCCCTCAGGAAATGAGTGTATTTCTCACAATGTTGAACTTTTGCTCTAAAACATAGACAGATTACCTGTCAATGATTAACAGCTTGTGTTGTTGGCTGACTGATAGGGTTACCCCCTCTTAGTAAATTATTGGATTAATAACGACTAATGAGATAATATTTCCAGTATCAATCATCACGTGTTTTTCTTATAATGTGTGTGCATTCAACTGCTGCAAGACATAGTGATAATATTTGATAGATTCTCTAGTTAAATGAAATAGTCAGGGAAATTTCTAGGAAATATATAGGAAAATAATAAATTGAAGGAGAAAGAGATTCCTCTTACTTATAATCTACTGAAACTGATCTTACTATCAGGTGCAAAAATTGGACACTAGCCATTTTCCTTTGCACTGCAACTGTATAGACTTTGTTGTAGAGTTGAGGACCTTTGGCTAACCCCAGCATAAACCTCACACGTTTGCTTTTTAACCCAAAACCAAACACTGAAATCTTTGGCTTCCTGACATCTTTTTCAACCCGCTTATCTTGCAATCTGAAGATATCAGATGTTGTACTGTATTGTTGTAAATTAGCCAGATCTGTAGCCCAGATTTACAAATTAACATATGCAGCATTCAACCTACTCATCTGATACTTGAGATGTAACTGTGTTCAGTAAAAACAGAAACTACAAAGATGTTTAAACTGAAATGTGTCATCACATAAGCACCGCTGGCAAAATGTTCTTCTGATTAGATGGTTAGATTAGGTTTTAAACTTCTGGTAGCACAGAGACGCACGCAGCAGGCAACAGAGAAGCCTGGTGAAGAAATATTCCCACAAACAAAAAGTTCAGTCCGTGACAAAATAATGTTGCCATATTCTGTCTTGACAAAATAAACCAGACTCTGACCTTGTGTTGGTTCCAGTGATGATGCTCCCAAATGACACTTGGTGGTTGGTCATATGGGTGGAAGGGCTTAATTTCACTTCAGGTTAAATCTTTATATGTCGTAATTTGCATCCTTTGTTTTGCAGGAAGTTATTTTAGGAAGAGCATATCATAATAGTTAATTCACTACAGGGACCTCTGTCATTAAATGTCATGTAGGCTAATGGTCATATTATGTTTTGTGGTCTGTTATTAGCAGTGAATGTGTAACTTAAAAAAAAGTAACCTTTATTTTGCCAGGGTTAGTCTCTTTGAGGTTCAAGACCTCTTTTCCAAGGGAGCCCTGGTAAGCTCACCATACTGATTGCAACAGATATTAATTAATGTATTTTGAATGAATCGTTAATATTTTCTGAATAATTTAAACGATTGAATGATCATTGATTACAAAATTTCGAACACAGACGCCCCCTTTTGACTGTCAGTATTTCTTGAAGAAACCTTAAGTTGAAAATAGTTTAATAAAAATATCCTCAGAACTCCAATACCGTAGACCACATAGTTCAGACACGATAGAAAACAAATGGCTCTGATTATGCTGCAGAACTCGTTATAAAAACAAAACAAAAAGTGTGAAGAGTTACTTGATGTTGTTTCATCTCAAAAATCAAGGTATTGTTAAACTGTAGCTTTTCAACTTGTTTTTAAAGCATTTAAACACAAAAGATATGACAAGGCACGAAAACCTGCTGCACACTGTTCAGCAGCTTGCCTTAAAGTCTTTTGTGATCACTGTTATAAAGGTAATAAAATGTAAGTGTAGTTCAGTCACACCATTATTCATGTGCATTTTGATTTCAGCTGCCTTTGAGCTATCATAACTGGATACTGTGAACTAAGACAGCTGGCACACTTTGCTTATTTACAGACGTACACGCATTCTCTCGCTGGCTCTCACATGTACAGTATAATGGTCCTCCCCACGCAGAATATCTTTGTGTTGAACTTAAAAAAAAAAAAAAAGACGCCCTTGAGAGTTTTGCTGTCACAAACAGAACGAAGCAATAACTTTTCACTGTTTACACAGTGGAGTCCCAGCGGACTAGAGCTGTGGTATCTGAAAATATTCATCATCAAAATGCTCATGTGTTTATAAGACTCTCCTACACCGTCATGATAATGATTCTTATAACCTTGGACTGACATGTTTTTAGACCTTGTAGGGGACCAAGGTGTTTGAATGATGATAAAAATGAAACCTTTGAAACCACCATGAGCAGCGGTGCTCTACACAAGGGCCAGAATGTCTTGATGTTTCTTCCATCCTCAAATATATTGGATGGTAGAGGAGCTAAATCTGGACATTATGCTGTTTCACAACTATTACGATTGGTCCTTTCTCCTTGTGCCCATGCTCCCTCACTCTCAGACCGGCTCCAGCAGGTTGGGATGAGCACCAAGAGAAACAGAGTTTGTTTGGCTAGTATAGGCTTGCTTTGGTGCGTGCATTAACCGCCCACGTTCATGTCCCAATGAGCAGTGTGATGGAGACTTTCCCACAGATCTCCACTGACTGCTCGTCCCATGGACCAAGAACCAAAAGCAGACTGTGTTTCCTCTGTCTCTGTTGGACATACAGTGTACAAAGTGGGCCTTTGAGTGTGTCAGTACAGTATATGTGTTTCGCATCATCTGTAATGACAGAAATTGTTTATCAGCTTTACAGTTAAAAGAATGCTTTGTTAAAAAATCCTTTAAACCTTTAAAAATTGCTATTACTCTAAACTATTTTGTTTCCTGTGTAACTTTGTCACACTTTTTTTTTTCTACACATGCATTGTTTGCCTGTCTACACAACAAAAGAACATCCTGCTTCACATATTGAGTGGTGTGGTTCATGCTAAAGCCGTAACACTGTTAACACCACATAATGGAAGGGCCATTTATCTCCCCATGCTTTACAGAAATGTGACAAAAGCATGACACTAAAGGCATGACATGAATGAATTTGATAATCAAAATATGAGGACAGAAAATAAAACAGAAAACGTTGGGAGGGTGTTATAGACAATACTTCGTCTCTACATGATTGTGTACTGTTAAATGTGTCAACGTGCACAAGGATTTGAGGAGGCTAGTGTACGATGAAGACAATGAAAGAGCTGACACAAAGAAAGTAAAACAAAAATTACTCTACAATCATGATCATCACCATCACCACCTTGTAACTTCACTGTGTCTAGCACATCCTAATATAATGGGACCCATTTTGACATCACTGATGCTGTTCATTTGCATATTTGATGTACTTTGGATTTGGATATGTGAGGTTTTATTCAAATGTTTTACAACAAGACTGAACAAAAAACACCATGAATCTTTATAGATAAGAAAATGCTTGAATTCATTATTATCCAAATCTCTATGGTGCCATCTGCTGGCTAAGCCCAGGTAGTTCAACTGTCTCTTTTCTTAAAAGAGCCAAGACTGTTTTTGAATATTTGACATGGATTCACACCTGCTTGAAAATGCCTTGGCAGGACATTCAACATATATCATGCTTATTCTGCTCAAATCACAACTTGATGGTCTTAGATCCAAATATTTAAATATATGAAATGAGCTCTGAGGTGGTTTGGGATAACAGCTGAGAGCGACAGATAAGTGGAGCAATGAAGGGTTATTCTCGCATGTTTTTGTGGTTGCGCTAAGCTTTGTTAGATATTACAAGGATAGTAGGAGAGGCCCTTTGCAGTCAAATGGGGAGAGTGTACACCAATCTCTGATGTCATGGATGAATTCATAGTTGCATGGATGTTGAACCTGTTGCATCATCTGGAGGAAACAGGGCTTGTTCAGGCATCATCTGTCTGCTGAGGTGTCCCTGAGCACAAACACAGAATAATAAATACTGTCATTGATTTTTGTTTTGTAGAGGGAGGCAGGCCAAAAGAAGAATTCCACATTTGGCTCAGTAAACCATTACATTATACTGTGGTCAGCTAAAAGATCTAATGACTTCATGTACAGTATATATTTTCTGTAAAGTTTTAGTTTGTTCTTTATTGAGAAATTTTGCTGAATCAGCCCTGTTTTTAAACACAGTTTCCATTATATAGCTCAAAACCACTAGTTCGTCATCTCAGGGGTGTATAGTCTATACAGCACATCATCCTCTGTCTTTAGACCTGCAGTTTAGATAATTAAAAACACATAAAATTTGTGGGAAAAGGGTGAAAAGAATGTCTGGGTGCCTCTTATGCTGCTGTCTTGGCCAGGGTACCATTGAAAAAGAGGTTTGAGACCTCAGTGGCTTTAAGCAAACAAGCATGCAAATAAAATAAAAGCTGTGAGGGCGTCCATCACAGGACATCCTCCATGTACCACAACCAGAAGTACTGATGTTGAGACTGATACTATATGCAAATGATTTCTGTCAGTAATGAGCCATTTGCAACGATCACATAGGTGTAAGCTAATCTAGTGTAAATACAGCTGCAGATATAATTTCAGCACACAGGGAATAATGGAATACTGATATTTATACTGTTCATTAGATGTCTATGAAGATTGAAGTTTAAATATTGAAGCAAAAACTCAGAGGGTAATTAGCTCTGTTACAAAACAGAGGATAAGGCTGATCATTTTCTATATTAACAGCATTTTTAACACTCCCCATAAAGAGACTAAAACCAACAGTGAACTGCCTCTACTCATGATTAATGTCTGTCAGTCCTGGATTAGTTTAATAGCCTGTGCCGTAGACCTCTGTGGTTGTTTAAAAACAATTAAAACCATCAGGTTTGCACACCACTGCACTGGGTGACACGTTCCCTTATTATGAAATACCAGACCCTGTAAGAATGCCCAGAGACCTCGTGCGTGGGCCCTTGACTCTTGCTTATGGCCGTTTGGGGACTTTGAGGCAACATTTTAAAAAAATTTCAGGGTTTGGTGTTTTGTAATGAGAAAACGTCAACCAGTGCAGCAGTGTGTTTCCGTGATGTGTTTTCAATTGTTTTCAAACAGCAGTGGAGGTCTATGGCACAAGCGACTAAGCTAGTCCAGGACTGACAGATTGGACAGACAATCATTGTGAGTAGATGCTATTCATAGTTTTAGTGTCTGTATGGGGATGTTGAAAATAGTGGGTAATATAGACAATGACTGGCCTCATCCTGTAAGACCAAATCTGGTGATCTTACAGTCATTTTCCTTCACTGGCCAATGTAGAGCAGACTGGCTCTAATCGAGGCAGTTTGAAAAGCTCTGTCATGTTGAGCGTCATAAAGCCCACTGGATGTGCTTCTGTGTTACTGAATATTTTTTCCTGATCACTTCATGACACCTAGAGAATTTTTTCCTGATCACTTCATGACACTTAGCGATCTCTACTGGGCTAGGACTGACATCTGTGGAGAAGCAGTTATAGTCCTTACCTATGGAACACTGTGCAGGGGCAGCTGTAGCCATCACTTGTAATCAGACTTAGCAGTCAGATCATTTAAATGGTCATAGTTGAAGCAGCAGAGGTCAAGATAACACTGGTTCCTAAATTTGTTCTAATGCAAGTTAATAGCATCTTTGTTTAAACTTTCCCTGGCAAACACGGGTTGTAACACAGGTTTTCTATTAAGATGTTGTGGTTTTTAAGCCTAACCAGTCAGCATGATGAAGGTTATTTTCGCAAACTTGTCCATACAATTTCTCCACAGCCACGGGGGGACGTCTGTGGGTCGTCCATTAATCACAGGGTTGACAGGTTTATCCCCAGCTCCTCCTGTCCACATGCTGAAGTGCCCCTGGGTGAGAAGCTGACGGTGTCAGGCTGGCATGATGCATGGTAGCTTGCTGCCATCTGTGTATGTTCATGAATGGCTGAATGAGATGCAAATTGTATAGCACTTTGAATCAAAGTGCTATGTGCTGTAAATGTAGCCATTTACAACTGTTATCTCATGCTGAGCATTAAGTACCTCTAATGACAACTGATATTTATAGGTGCAATCAGAGCAGCGCTTTTTTATCCCCTTTAAAATGTACAGGCATCAGCATGAATCTCACTGAATCAGTGGAACGATGGAACCACACCTTTATTAACTTTAATCTGTACAGAAAAAAAAAACATCAGTCACCAGATCATGCAAAGCAGTATTGCATAACAAATAAAAACACAATACAAAACAATATATACCGGAGCTTCAAAAAATAAGTTAATATATTACAAAAAATAAACTCCTGAGATGACACATACATACGTACAAATACAATATGTTATGATTTACTTGCAACATACTGTAGTAGTATTGATGATGGATAAGCAGACAAGTTGATATGCAGTTTTTAAGTGTTGGAGATTTGTTTGTTTGTTTTGTTTTTTTGTTTTACACATATGGACTCGAAATGCACCAACTCAACTGCAAATGACCAATCAAGGTACTGAGTCCATTCCAGGTTACCTTAAATTTAGTCAACCAGTACAAATGGGATTAATCACAAAACCAATACTTTAATACAGTGACATATTCACCTGCAGCCCAGCCTCTGATTTCAATAAAAAGCAAGCCAGATTGTCGCCAATGAATGAAATCTTAAAGGGAATGTAAGAGAATAAGGTGTTTAACGGCTACACGGGTCCTGTATGTATGACCATATTTATACTTATAATAAGGTGACAGTGCTCAACAGTCATGTTGAGGTGCTATTGCACTGCTGTTTCAATGTCTTTTTATGAGAATAATCAACAAATTACAATACTGTTGATAGATCTACACAGAGGTGAAACAGGAAAATCACCAGTAACAGTGACAGACATGAGTTTCTATTTAAATTGCATTCATTTACTTCTTAGGGCTGATTTCTTCAGTCTGGTGTGGTAAGACCAACCCCAAAACTCCCAAAACTATAACAGCTGCAATCAGTCTGGCCCTCGACAGTTGACAAATTCAAATTGCTGAAGTAAATGAATGAATTCTGAGCTGTAATTGACCCAGGTCTGCACAGCTAACAAACATAGCTGTGAATTGAAAACATGATCACAATAAGGCTACAACACCAAGAGAGAGAGGGGCAACGGAGGGCAAATCTCAACACTGATAGAGCTCTCTTCTGCTCTAAAAGTCACACTGAACCACTTGGAGGAGCCATGCATAACAATTGAACACAGATGAACGTACACATATTTCCAACTCCCTCACACGACAATGAACTTCAAGGTTTGTAGACAAAAAAGGGGCATCAGCGACGAGCCCAGTAGTCAGTGGCCAAGGACCAGAGACAGTACGGCTGAATTTACACAGGAACAATTCCTTGAAGTCTTTTACTCACACACTTTCACGTACTGACCAAAAATCATTTGCTGTGGCATCAAACGTCAAATATCTAATTAATTTTTAACATTTGTATAAATCCAGCCATTGAATGAAAGAGTTATGTCACTGACAAAAGCTAATTGAAAAGTGCTACTGGATCTTTTTTTCTTGTTATTGGCTTATCTCCCTTTATAGTTATATATTTTTAAATACTGTATATACATTCTATTTGTAGTTTTGAACATTATACTTTTCATATACTTCAGAAGTGTGCTCTGGGAAAAATAAACATTTAGTTTGACTATTCTATTCTATTCTTTTCTATTCTATTCTATACAGTATATATGTCAATGTATATCAATGACTTAACTCCTTCAGTCCAGTTGCTCTGGCACAGCATCATTCAATGAACATGTTACCCAGCATGCCTCACTGTTACTCACACAGAGAAGCTGAAAGCAGAGGAGAAGAGGGATGGGGACAGAGGGAATACAGTACAATTAACACACAAAGTTAAATCTCAGACTGCTTCACATTAAATGTCAATCAAGTCATCACTGGCCAAAGGTAAAAGAAGGCCCAGAATCAGTAAGGGTGTGGAAAATGGATCGGGGTGTGTCTAGTCAGAGAAAAGGCTGGCGAAGGACTTTCGGAGGTTGCGAATGGTCTCGGCTTTTGCTTCGTCTTGCCCGTCACCTCCGGAGCTTGAGACCCCGCGGAAGAAAGAGGAGTCACTGAAGGCGTTGAAGGCATTGGTCAGAGACTGGGACTTACTGGGAAAGGGAAGGAGAGGAAAAAGAAAAGGAGGGGCACAAGGGAAGGGAAGGAATTATGGGGAAAAAGATGGAATAATTGAAGGGAAAAGACGGTTAAGTGCATATTAATAGAGTCAGTGAGGGGAACAGGAAACTGTCAGAGGATCATAATGCTGAATACACAATATATAATAATTTCAATAGGTTACCAACTGGATTGTTACATTCTAAATCGATTGGCAAAACAGATATTTTAGTAAGTGGTGGTAATATCTGTGTCATAATGTCATAAAAGTGTGTAATTAATTGATATGCAGCACCACAATAGTTTATTTTGCATTGTACGTGGCCCACTGAAATGCATGTCTGCCTTATCAGCAGTGCGTTTATATCATGGTTCTTACTTCAGCAGAGGATGGGTCTTTTGTTGGGATCCTGGCTGTTCTTCCACAGGGGCCTGGGTCTCGGTGGAGGCTGCAGCTGCTTCTGTTGGGCCAGACTCAGGGTTTGGAGAAGAAGAGGCTGGTTTGGCCTGGGGCTGAGCCTTAGCTGGAGACTGGACATTAGGTGGGGACTGGACCTGTGCTGGGGCGGGGGCTGAGGGAACATCTGAGGCCTGAGCAGGTGCTGGGGCTTCTGCAGTGGCCTGGGGTTTAGGCGAAGCTCTGGGAGGAGGCGGGGTTTGTGGTTTTGGCTGGAGCTGCGGCTTTGAATTCCTGCGGACAGGTGGGATAGGCTTTGCAGGTGGTGTGGGTTTGGGGGGAAGCTCTTTTGGTTTGCCAGGAGCTGGGGATGGGGAGCCCTGAGGCTGGGGCTTGGGCTGCTCCGTGGTGGGAGCTGAGGCTGGAAGGGCGCCTGCTGTGGCTGCAGCTGCTTTAGCTGGGGATGATGGTGAAGCTTTGTCTGGGGTGGGGGTGGAAGCAGAATCGTGAGCTGATTTTGTGACGGATGGGGCTCTCGTCATTGGGGGAGGCCTCGGCACTGGAGGTTTTGTGACTGAGGCAGCCTTCTGGATTGGGCCTGGCTTCTGAGCTGAACCTGGACCAGGTTTCTGGGCCTGGCTGGTCTTTGGTACTGGTTCAGCTGCTCTCTTAGTTGATTCTGATGATGGGTCCATACTCTGTGATTTCACTGGTGCACCTAAAAGATTGAGAGAGCTATATTAAATTATAGTTCCATCCCTATATAACACATAAAGACAAGCAAAAAAAAAAAAAAAAGCAAAGAAGTAACAGAAATAAATAAATAAGCATTATTAGGTTATATACTGTATATAGCACCTGTTGTTTTAGTGCAGCAGTTAGAAAACCAGGCATCAGGAGCACTTCCCAAAGACCACAGCAGAACATGACACAGACAGTGATCTTGAGTGTGGACATGCCCATTCACATTATGGCCTCTCACATTCATAAAACACCCTAACCAACTCATCTGTCAAGAACAAACTAGAGTAAAGCATCCTGTGTTTTAATAGTATAAAGACCAGCAGAGGGCAGCAGATCAACAGTCTAGTGAAGGCATTGTGACTTGCCCATCATGCCAAGTGTTAGCTGCTTTTTTGCCAACTCATATGACCATTAGTACAATGAGAAAATGAGAGGAAGGAGAGGAGCAAGAGATGAGAATGAAGGAAAGTAAACAAACAAAAGAAAGGAACAGGAAGAATATTGGCATCAAACAGCTCAGCGACTCAAAGACAGGCAACAAAGCAACCTATCATGCTGCACAAAATACCGTGATTATACATGCTGAGTAGAAAGTGACCAGGCAGGGATGAGTTTCCAATAGCTGATAATTCACTCTCCTGGATGCAGGATTATGGTTAGTATAAATATATGTAAAGCCTCTTCAAAAGGCTTATTTGAAGACAGCTTGTATATGCATTACTACATGCGTTTAGAATTAGTTTTTTATTAGTAATGGCATTATATACATATTCATACATGATTGAAATGGTATTACAACTATAAAACATTCATGAAAAGTCATCCCAGACATTCTCAGAGTCGTTGCTGTCAGGCAACTACATGTCCACGAGTCTTACGTTTTAGAGTTTGTCATAAAGCATCCCAATAGTCGCTTGCAACTCATGACGCATTAAAACAGAAAAAACCATTTGTACAAACATAATTTGTACTCTAAAGGGTGATACAATCAAAATTTGCTTGGATACAAACAGATTTTAGTTTCCTTATCTGTTTCATAGGTAAATATTTTGGCTGCTTTTACACTTGATCTTCACGTGCGTGACTACTTTATTTGGGGAGCCAGCTAAACTATGCAACTTTGACCTGTTTGTACTAAACAGAATGGCTTTACAGTATGTTAAAAATCAAAAAAGATAAACAATAAAAGACAATATTTGACACCAGATGATATATGAAAAATAAATAACAATAATTCAGTGGTTGGGATCCAAGTAAATAAAGAATATTCATGCAGAAGAAAAGAAAAAAGATGCTTATTTTACTGGAATTTTTTTTAGTGAACATGTAACCAGGTGTTCTATTGTAAATATCTGTTGTGCACTGATTAAAGCCACTCTGTCTTGTCTTGGGTAATATATTACAGATCAGTTAGAGTTATAACTCTCATATATAACTAAAGACAACACCAAGCAGTTATGCAAAAAGGGGGCTCTGTTGCCTGTCAGAGAAAATATATTTGTTCATCATAAATGTATTTGCATCATGAAAATGCATAGAATTTGAAGAAGGATTCGAAAGCCAAGCATTAACTACAGAAACCCAACTGTTAGCTGACCAAAACATACAGTAATTTGCACAAGGATCACAAACAGCAGCACATTTCAGCAATGATCGCTTTCCATTTTAGAATGTATAAAAATAAACAGAACGTTCAGTTATAAATAAGCTCATGTTTGCCACTAGCCAACCATTTTCACAGTGTTAAATTATAATCTTGAAAGGCAGTGTTGTTAACTGTGGTCTGACTTTCACAACAATCTCTTACTATTCCTGCAAAACATAAACCAGCATAAACACAGCACCACATGAAGTACAAATATTTGCCACATCCATGCAAAATGAGGAAACATAATTAACAACTACTGCAACTCCACAAATAAAGGTTTTGTTAATTCAGCATGTTGTACTCTTATGTTACTACATCTTTTAGTAGGCACATTTAATTGTAACACATGAGCCCTGAGCATAAACATCACCACACTAACACAGAAGCTACAGTTGCAATTAAACTGAACATGCTGGCTAAGTAAACCACACTGTACATTTGTTTATCAATTCAAAGGCAAGTCACAAGTTAAAGAGAGACAAGACTCTGGCCTAAACACACAGCAGGGACCTTTTTCTTTCCCTGGACCCAGACTAGTGTAGCAATCGTCACTATCAACACACCACTGTAGCCATGATACCAGTGTAGTAGCTTGCAGTAATGACGATGGACACTTACCTTCAAAGAACAGAAATAAAAATAAAGACAAAATATAAACTGCTCTTGCTCTTAATGGAATACACTTATTCATTTTCTTAGATGAAAGGATCAATACCACTATCTGCCTCATGTCTGTAAAGAAAATATGAACCTACAACCAACAGCTGGAAAGCTTAGCTTAGCTTAGCTTAGCACAAAGATTGGAAAAATGGGGAAACGGCCAGTTTGACTCTACCCAGAGGTAACAAAAGCAGCTTCACAGCACCGTCAAAGCTGATTATTTTAAATGTTTTATCTTGTTTGTTTAATTCATACAAAAACCAAAGTGTAAAACTGACATATTATAGTTTTATATAGGGGTTATTTTGCCAAGCCTGTCACTATAAAGAGGTTGTCAGGCATAACACCCACATACATAACCCTCATGTATGAAACCACAACATGTTGTTTTTATACTTTAGTTTTTGTATGAATTAAACAAACTATATAAAACTGCTGGTTGGCAGATTTTGTTACTTTTGGATACAGTTGGGCTAAGTGTTCCCCTCCATTTCCAGACTTTATGCTAAGCTAACAGCTGCAGGACGTAGCTTCATATTTACTGGACAGATGTGAAAGTGGTATCAATCTTTTCATATGCCTCTTGGCCAGAAAGCAAATATCAATATTCCAGAAAGCTATTCTTTTTTTACATGCAAAATTCCTTGTTTATTGCCCCAAAACACTCCCTAAGCAACATGGTCATAGTACCCTTGATAGAAGTTTAGAATATGGGGTATCTTTGTATTTACAGTATGTTTTTCTTATACTGTGGGTCACAATTCAAAGGATTGAAAGCTACTAACTACTAATATTTGAAAAACATTCCCATTGAGACTTTGATGGCAGTACTTATTCTGACAGAGAAGGCGCTGCATTTATGAAATACTGGACATTTCATTTCAGTAAAATCTCTTAAGATGTCTACGAGTGAACTGCCCCACAACTGATTCAGAGAGTTTTTCCTAGATATGCTTTGGTCCTAGCAGCAGTATTTGTATTACAATGCATCAGCAGTGTTCAGACAACCTTGACTTTGGGAGCGCTGGCCCGAGGTCCTGTTTGGATCTGCCAGTCCTTCCTTAAGGGGAGCACTCTGAGAAAGGGTGGGAGAAAAGAAAAGAATGGAAAACAGAGAGAGAGAGTGGGAAAGAAAGGCAATCCAGAGTGAACAGGTGAAGTATCAGTAGTGAACTCTGAAGGACTACAACAAATTAATTTTGCTGCAGGCATTGACAGCTTAAAACCTTTCTAAATCTTAGAGAACCAGCCTTTATTCACTGAGGGAGATTAAAGTAAATGATGTATGAATGTATTTATGTGAATATTTATTTGAGGTGGCCCATTTCAAATACACGGGCTATGTTTGGCAATGCATTCAAATGCTGCAAAACATTTCACACTGCTGCTACCTGTTGGGGCTGTGCAGTAGTTGGTCTCTGGCCTTGAGGGGAGCGAGCAGGTGAGCGGGATGCACTAGACGACCTGGCAGCCAATGCTTGGTTCATCTTAGTAATCACCACCTCTGAGATCAGCTGGCGGTCTTCTGCTTGGTGGTCACCGATCAGCTGCATAGATGAACCGACAACCTGGACAAAGAGGGCACAGTTGGTGAATTAGAAAATGGGTGAAATGTTGTTCATCTTGACTGGGTAACAAAGTCAGGACAGACACATGAAGAAGGCCAAATGGTACAGTGGTTAATATTGCAGGTATGCCTTTTCCAAATATAAAATTAGTTTGTAATTTGTTTGACTTTTATGTTTTGTTTTGTTTTTTTGTTGTCAGGATGATGGGTTTATATAGGTAGGCATCTAATTTTTATTTTTTTTTATATATACTGTCATTATTTTTATAAAACATATGGTAAGATATTTAAAAAATTAAGCAGAATAAACACAGATACCACTTGTGATGTTTATGATGGTATTGAATTGCTCGGTACTTCTGACATAGTGTGTTACAGGAGGTGCAGCTGTAAACAACATGACTGATAGAATAAAAAACAAATATGTGTTTCTGCATAAAATATGGAAATCTTTTTCAGTAACCTAACTATTTCAATCTCTGTAGCAGTCAGGCTGCTGCTAAACAAGGCAGAAAGGTATTGTGTCTTTTAAGGAACATTCAACATTCATGAGGAGAGATATTCACTCAACAATTTTACCACATCATTATAAAAACCCAAACCTTTTTCAGTAGAGATGAATCCTTTTTTCACATTTTACTCACTTCAGTGTCTGTTCTAATTTCCACTGAACTACTGAATATTTTGAGCTTCTCTTTGCCAGCTACCAGAATTCCTACTAAAACTTTGGCCCATATGACCTTGCTTTTTCCATGGATGAGGGCTGAGTTGACCTACACCACTGAGTAGCTCTGTACTTACTGCCAAAACACATCTAGTGAAAAGTGGACAGAGGCAGGTCTCTCCATAGCACTCCAGCTTGTGTTCTACAAACCTGGCTTGTCAAGTTGCTTCCAGAGCTAGCAGAAAGCTTGGCCACCCAACAGTTCAGTCCTGGGGCCAAATTAGCCCCTGCCCCAGATCCCGATTTTCCTAAGGTCTTTTCCCATTTCTTCCACAGCTTTACTCCAGAGTCTGATTAGTGTAATGCTTACTTCCTTGCAGGCTGGCATTGTACCTGCTTCCCCACTTTGCAGTCATGTGCCTCTGTCCACTTTAGATAGCTTTTCACCCCTACCTGTACTTCTGCAAGCTGCTCCTACTGCCAACCACCCCTGAGACTTTCTAGTACAGAGTCCCTTTTCATCCATAAATCTGTTTCATCTTCTTTGTCTGATCTACTCTCTTCCTAAGCCTGATCCTGCCTCGCTACTCAACCCTAAATCCATGTCTGTTTCTCTGTCTCTCTACTTGAGTCTGAGCCAGTTTCTCTGTGTGAGCTAAAATCTGTTTCTATTTTTCGGCCTATGTCTGTTCCACAGTTTCCCATTTCCCAGTCTGTTTCGTTTTATTTGCATTAGCCTCCACATTCCTACCACCTGAACAGTCCCCTCTTGCTTCTTCACTGCCCAGGAACCCCTCCTGGCTACTGTCAGTGCAGCTCAGCTCTATGCTACAACTTCAGGCAATGACATTACCTGTCCACCCATGGCTAAATGTAACAGTGTCTGATCTGAAGCACATTCCTAATGTTTAATTTACAACCACTGTGGTCCTAAATTCAAAACTAAAGACTATGAAACTGACAGTATATACTAAATAATTACTGAAAAGAAGTGAAAGACTAATACAGAGACAGGGAGGCTGAAAAAGACCCAAACTGAGCAGTTTGTAGAGAATGACAGATAAACAACCTGTCAGGTTTGCTCGGCCGCTCTGCCTCCCTCACCTTTCCTACTGTCTCTTGCCAATTTACTCTTATCACGTTCACCTGTTCCTCACTCCCTTATCATCAGCTGCACTTGATTAGGTTGCTCACTATATTACCCGGTTTCACTCCTCAGTCACTTGCCAGTTCGTTCTAGTCTCTAGGCCATTTTTTCTCCTGTGCTCTTTCGTTTTTTGTATGTATTTATCCCCTAGCCAGCTACTGTTTTGTGTTCTCCCCATGGACTGTTCCTCCAGACTGTGGCTCCACTCTCTCCTCCCAGGCAGGTCAATGCTCAGTCGCCTATCTGTTCCACTATTGTCATCATCTCTCTGTCTCTACCTTCAGTAGCCACCGTCACCACCGACCAGCCCAGGAGTGACCCAGCCTATGCAGCTCGGCCCAGCTCTCCATCTCCTCGCCTCCTGCTGTTGGTCAAACACCCGGCTACTACTCATCGACAGGACTACGCACTATTTCCCTCTGTGTATTGTTACTCTCACCATCACTGTACATAATAAATCACTGCTTGCATTGAAGTCGGCTACCTGGGTCTGCCTCTTTCTCGTTCGCTCACTGACTGGTGCGAACGGCACATAACACAACAACACATAACAGAACTAATACAGAGATCAATAGCCCACGTGTGCACTTTAGATACCACCGGTTGTTAGTTATCAATCTCATAATACAGATTCAGGTTAGGTTCAATCAGTTTATTCCCAGCCAGACAATCCAAGGCTCCAGCAGTACAAATTAGGCCAGACATGCTAAATATAAGACTCAAAGACCTTATTAGTAGTGTTATGAAACACAACTCCCACAGGCTGATGTCAACATGGAGAACATTTTCAAACAAAAGCCAGGAGTCAATCAATGTAGAGATACAGTGATATGGCAGCTGTGCAATGAGAGCTGCTGTTTAGTGTTTCAAGCCTCCTACAGTACCCTCCTCACTCCTTTTCCTGTCTTATTCATGTGTTTTTCTCACCTCAGTAATGTAGTCATTACCATCCTTGCCACAGATGGCTTTGACAGCACAGATATCCAGCCCCCCAAAGATCTCTGAGCAGGTATCAACCCACAGCTTATACCTGTCACGAAAAGAAGCATACATGACAACTTGACTACATTAGATCTATTAAAAGTTGTGATCAGTCCACAGAAAACAAAGAAAAGTCTGCTGAGGCTGCTGTGTAGAATAATGTTCTTGCTGATGTGATAAGGGTGGCACTTGGAAAGAGCTGGGAATGAAAACAGAACTTTTCATGCCCTATACAACTTGCTTAGCTTTAAAAAAAAATGTTTGGTTCTTACAGATTACTTTGTCAATAATAGTGACTTATGTGTCAGTAAAGCACAGTGTGCTAATGCAAATGCTACTCTTCAGGAGTGATTGTGGAAAACTGCACACAGTCAAACTAAGGCTAAAACAGACGGTTCAAATCTGATATAGGGAATAATGTAACTGTACGAGGGCAGGTATGCTTTTCCCCACAGTGTCAGATCCACCTAACAATTTTTAACTGTGCTCTTACTAGCTCTCTCTACTAGGTTCTCTTATCTTTCCAGATAATGTTTTTGATTTGTGCATTATCAGAGTAGCGTAATTTAAAGACTGACAAAACCAGCTTTGAGGAAAAGTGACAAATGCCGCTTCATTCTGTGGGGCTTGTGGTGGCAGAGCTAGAGAGTTCAAACTTTAGCAAATTGAGCTAAATATTGTTTGACAAATACTGCAAGGCAAGGTGCTTGAAAGGAAAATGGCTACTTTGGTACGCCTTCATCAACTTCAACTGCACAGCACACAATCATGCTGAGCCTTTTGACTGACTTGTGACATTATTATGGCTTTATGGCATCATTAATGTCAGTAATTACACCTGTACTGTTCCTGCTGGAGCAAGTCAAAATACATGCTTTGAAAACGTTCTATAACACTAAAGCAGAGCAGCTCACTGTGAAAACAGTAAAGTTTCCTTAGCTTCGCCTGAGAAATCATAATCATCAGTCCACAAAAAATATCAGGTCATTTCCAAGCATCTGTGTGTTTACCCATGTAAACTGCTTTCATCTGACAGAATCTGCTGTCTGAGCACTGTACTTTGTGACTAACTGTGAGATAACACGTGTGACACCAGGGCAGCCTGAGCATCATTAATGTGAAAGTGGTGCTCACTTGTCAGTCATGGCTACTTGTTCCAACATGGCAGATCCAGTGTTGCTCTTCCAATTACCAGAGATGGATGTTCGCCTGGAAAAGAACATGAAATTGTGCATGAAATTATTACGGACACCCTTTGCTTTTTGGAAGTACACATTCAGAAAATTGAAGACAGGTTGAAATAAACAGCTTTGTAGCATGAGGCAAGCTGTTTCAACACTAATATTCGGTCAAGTTAACATCCTGATAAACCCAGTATAAGGAACAAAAAGAACTGGCATGTTAAACTGCACACTCAAATTTCAGGTTGCTAAGTTTATGTTCCGTTAAAGCAAATATCTACTGTTTACTGAGGCTCTTGAGCCCAGAATTCAACAGTGTAAACATGTCCATGTGCAATATGTAAAACACACACACTTACATGTATGCTTTGTAGTCAGAGCCGATTTTCTGGACCCTGATGTCGTACTTGGCATCTATAAATGGCTCTGTAGTGCAGTAGGTCTGAGTGATGGCCACCACACTTGCAATGTCCTGGAAATCACTGACATTGTCCACTTTGACCTACAGAATTAGAATGCATGTAGAAACATTAAAGCAGGAGTAGGTGATGCTCCCTATTTTCCCAGTTTGCATTTTTGCAGCACAGTCGTGCACTATATTATACCGTGTTATGACAGATGTCTCACAATTGTGCAGTGTATTGCAGTATAACATAGCATGATGGTCTGTTCATTTATGCATGTTTTTAATTGCCACACAAAGCTTAATGATTCATTTTATTGTGTATTAAAATGATTCAGTGTTTGTTTTCATACTGAGAGCTAGATGAGAAGACTGATACCTCTCTTGTGATAATAAAGCCAAGAGACAGTTATAGTAATTTAATTGTCAGTTTAGCGCAATGACAGGTTAAATAGGTTTGCTCTTGGCTTTATTATTATTCCAATTTATTTATTATTCCAAAGTTTTAAAAAGAATCAGAATCTCCCATATGAACACGGTAAATCTTGTTGGTGTAATATGTACAAAAACCAAAGGGTAAAAACAACATATTTTTGTTACCTGTTGAGAGAACCATGCTAGCCATTTCCCTGGTTTCAGTCTGTTTGCTAAAGCTAATCTCCTGTTGCTCTAGTTTGATATTAACACAGTGGAAACTGCTGTACTGCATTTATCCTGCATTAATCACAAATTACAATGGCTTTCATAAGCTATTCCATTTGAAGGGGAAGCAACAGCAACAGCAGAGGCACAATATAGGTGTGTAATAGATTAGATGTTGGGATGAAGGAAAGCAAAAAGGTTCAGACAAAAGCCAGTTTGACACAGAGAAAAGGCAATAACTTGATATCAGACTGAGCAGTGTAAGGAAGTGTTGTGTGTTGGATCAATGAGGAGTGATAAAAAGACCAGCAGCATTTCACTCTGATTTCATTCAGACATTTTTAACACAGTTGTCGGTCACAAAATGGAGAATGACAGTAGAAAAGTAGAAAAGTAGATAATTTAAAGAGTTGTATTGCAGTTATAAAAGGAAGAAGGGATAAAAAAATAGAAATGAGGAACACAGAAGATGGAGGATGGATATTAAGGGGTAGTGTATGGTAGTGGTAGTAAAATGAAGGGAGCGCCGCGTTACCTTTCCCAATCCAGAATGGGCATGTCCGATCTTCACCACTACTGGGAAGCTTGGTGTTGTAATCTGAAAAGGAATGCGCAGATTAGGAACATGTAAAAATCCTGCAGTGTTTTAGCTGTACCTATTCACAAATGTGTCAAGTGTAGTTTGGAGTGAACTGCATTTCCACCTGTATTTTTAAAAATCCTAACTGTTTATAATTCCAAAACCCTTTAGAGCTCATGCATCTCTATGGTATCCTTGCAAAGAGATTATTCTGGATTTTCATTTTGTATGTATTAACTCAGAATTTTGACATTAATATCATGATCTTAAAGTCAGAACTCAAATACAGTGGTGTGAAAAAGTGTTTGCCCCCTTACTGATTTCTTATCTTTTTGCATGTTTGTCACACTGTAATGTTTCAGATCGTCAAACAAATTTATATATTAGTCAAAGATAACACAAGTAAACACATCATGCAGTTTTTAAATGAAGGTTTTTATTATTAAGGGAAAACAAAATCCAAAACTATAGAGCCCTGTGTGAACAAGTGTTTGCCCCCCTGTCAAAACACTGGTTTATCGCACCTGAGTTCAATTTCTCTTGCCACACCTGTTCGCAATCAAGAAATCACTTAAATAGGACCTGCCTGACAAAGTGAAGTAGACCAAAAGATCCTCAAAAGCTAGACATCATGCCGAGATCCAAAGAAATTCAAAAACAAATGAGAAAGAGAATAATGGAGCTCTATCAGTCCGGAAAAGGTTATAAAGCCATTTCTAAAGCTTGGGGACTGCAGCGAACCACAGTGAGAGCCATTATCCACAAATGGCGAAAACATGGAACAGTGGAGAACCTTCCCAGGAGTGGCCAGCCGACCAAAATTACCCCAAGAGCGCAGCGACAACTCATCCAAGAGGTCACAAAAGACCCCACAACAACATCCAAAGAACTGCAGGCCTCACTTGCCTCAGTTAAGCTGAGTGTTCATGACTCCACCATAAGAAAGAGACTGGGCAAAAATGGTTTGCATGGCAGAGTTCCAAGACGAAAACCACTGCTGAGCAAAAAGAACATAAAGGCTCGTCTCAGTTTTGCCAGAAAACATCTTGATGATCCCCAAGACTTTTGGGATAATACTCTGTGGACAGACGAGACAAAAGTTGAACTTTTTGGAAGGTGTGTGTCCCATTATGTGTGGCGTAAAAGTAACACCGCATTTCAGAAAAAGAACATCATACCAACAGTAAAATATGGTGGTGGTAGTGGGATGGTCTGGGGCTGTTTTGCTGCTTCAGGCCCTGGAAGACATGCTGTGATAAGTGGAACCATGAATTCTGCTGTGTACCAAAATATCCTGAAGGAGAATGTCCGGCCATCCGTTTGTGACCTCAAGCTGAAGCGAACTTGGGTTCTGCAGCAGGACCTGCAGTCCCCAAGCTTTAGAAATGGCTTTATAACCTTTTCCGGACTGATAGAGCTCCATTATTCTCTTTCTCATTTGTTTTTGAATTTCTTTGGATCTCGGCATGATGTCTAGCTTTTGAGGATCTTTTGGTCTACTTCACTTTGTCAGGCAGGTCCTATTTAAGTGATTTCTTGATTGCGAACAGGTGTGGCAAGAGAAATTGAACTCAGGTGCGATAAACCAGTGTTTTGACAGGGGGGCAAACACTTGTTCACACAGGGCTCTATAGTTTTGGATTTTGTTTTCCCTTAATAATAAAAACCTTCATTTAAAAACTGCATGATGTGTTTACTTGTGTTATCTTTGACTAATATATAAATTTGTTTGACGATCTGAAACATTACAGTGTGACAAACATGCAAAAAGATAAGAAATCAGTAAGGGGGCAAACACTTTTTCACACCACTGTATATATTTTTACAGTGGTCCTAATCTCTTCCATAGGAAAGGTATCTGTTGAGATAATATTTCTCAATACACCACAGTAACAATGCTAACATGCTGATATTTAGCAGGTACAATGTTTGACATGTCCACACTCTGTTCGCATTTTTTAATACTAAGCACAAAGTACAGCTGAGGCTACTGAATGCTGAATGTCATTTTAGATGTTCATATACCAAAGCACTGGACAAACTGAATTTTTCACAAGCTACATAAGACAAACAGTGTTTCGTAAATTACCTTGACGTATACACAGTATATCTGCAGCCTAATATAAGATATACCAATTTATGGGGCTATGAACATTTGAATTCAAATAGTTTTAGAGAAAATGACACTCAGTTTCACACAGTTTCACAACTAGAATATACATTATGTGTAAATAAAATACATGAAAGGAGTATTTAATTTACAGTTTTGATTTTAGTCTGTCGAGTCTGTCTTCTCAGATGTAGTGCCATGCATTCAGATTACAAAATATCTTGTTTTATTCAAAATTAATTATTAACAATTTGACATATAACTTGTCTTGACACATAACTGTCACATTCCCCCACCTGTCAGGTTTGCTCAGCCGCTCTGGCCTCCCTCACCTTTCCTACTGTCTCTTGCCCATTAACACTAATCACGTTCACCTGTTCCTCACTCCCTTATCACCAGCTGCACTTGATTAGGTTGCTCACTATATTACATGGTTTCACTCCTCAGTCACTTGCCAGTTCGTTCTAGTCTCTAGGCCATTTTTTCTCCTGTGCTCTTTCGTTTTTTGTATGTATTTATCCCCTAGCCAGCTACTGTTTTGTGTTCCCCCCATGGACTGTTCCTCCAGACCGTGGCTCCACTCTCCCCTCCCAGGCAGGTCAATGCTCAGTCGCCTATCTGTTCCACTATTGCCTTCATCTCTCTGTCTCTACCTTCAGTAGCCACCATCACCACCGACCAGCCCAGGAGAGACCCAGCCTACGCAGCTCGGCCCAGCTCTCCATCTCCTCGCCTCCTGCTGTTGGTCAAACACCCGGCTACTACTCATCGACAGGACTACGCACTATTTCCCTCTGTGTATTGTTACTCTCGTCATCACTGTACATAATAAATCACTGCTTGCATTGAAGTCGGCTACCTGGGTCTGCCTCTTTCTCGTTCGCTCACTCCTAGGTGCGAATGGCACATAACACCACCTACACAGCAACAGTTGCACTCGATGACACAAATCAACTACAACTTTAATAATCATTTGCATTTATGACTCAGATGCACTTATACAACCACACAACCTACATTTGAAAATAAGAATCTTCAACTTAACAAAACATGAATACATGTGAGGAGATGGAGCAGAGGAAGAGGCAAAGGATGATAGCTTTTTGTACTGCATTTCAGGAGGCTGTCCTTAAATTGTTGACTACATAAGAGGCTCCCTGTGTGCGACCCTCTCAGTATTCAAGACCAGAGCGTGAGGGGATCCAACTATTCTAAGTTCCTCTGTGTGTTGTTTACAGAGAGTGAGAGAGGAAGAAGAGAGGGTGAGAAGCCTTCCCTTCACCTCAAGTTATTTGCTGCAGCTTGAATTCAGAGGTTTAATTTAAACTTATGAAAACATTTCTAACTATAGCTATTTTTCAGCTCAGCAGAGCTCATTGTACTACTCCACCTCTACTGTCCTATCTGCCCTCCCTTTCTGACTGCTGACCTGATTTGCTTTCCGGGAACTGCTACGGATTCAGAAGAGGTTGCAGAGTGTTCATCGAGTGGTGGAGCGGTCAGAGGCAGCCAGAGTTATCATGGCCATTTCCCAGGAGCAGAGTGTGTGTCTGGGGTTCTGGGTGCTCCTTTTGCTTGGTACGGGCATAGAGGAAGCTGAGGGATGTACCTGCTACCCAGCACACCCACAGCAACTTTTTTGCAGCTCTGAGATTGGTAAGTTACTTGCTGGAGATTAATTTAGTTTTCATTCACTCAGATAAAAGTTAAGAATATAAAAGCTGCTACATTTAGAAAACAGATTTCAGGCTCTTCAGACTGTGAATGCAATAACAGAGAGATTTTAGATTAAAACAGGAGTAATGGTCCTCCTTCCTAACTAACTGATTAGTGACTTGGCCTATTGATCAGCTTAATGAGATTGTCCCAGCAGGAACAAATCCCAATCCACAAAATAAACTTCCTCTGTCAATGGCTGGGCTTTTCATGGCAGCTGATTGAAAAAAAATGTTTTATTGCTCTGGTTTTTCCCAGTTATATTCATAGAAATGATGATTTTGTAGAGAAATTCCACAGTCATTAATTTACTACATATATAGGAGGGCTATACAAAATATTAGTGTGGTTACATTTTTTAATTGAGTGAAAGTGAAAAGAAGACATATGTGCACTCATACACATTTCATTCTTCTTCCTCTCAATCATATTAGAACAAACTCTAACAAAAACAATCAGTGGCAAGTTGCCAAGTGGCCCTGGCCTACTTTCTATCTATGTATCTATCTATGTATCTATCTATGTATCTATCTATGTATCTATCTATCTATCTATCTATCATCCATCCATTATTCTCCATGTCTACCTGCCTGTTTCTCTGCCCTCAATTCTTCATGTCTATACACAGGCCAAGACCAACACTGTGATCTGACTTTGAGTACATGGTTCCAGACTGTGGAAAGCTGGAGTATGTGCTTCTGTCAAAGGTTATGCTTTAGCAGAAAAGAGCAAAAGAGAGAAAGTAGAAAAAGAAACAGCTTTTATTTAGGCTGGTTTTGTTTTCTAATTGTATCTCCCTTCACATTTAGAGAGGGTCAGCTCCTCCAGCTGAGTTGAAAATGTGTCACGAAAAATGGTCAGTATGAAATGGAAGCTGAGACCTGTTTTCAAAACCTGCACAACCCCAAATTAGATCTGGGTTATGAGAACGCAGCGAGAGTATTTAGGGCACTGTTTTTAGGACAAAAGTTTTACATATGATGTGTGTCATCCAGGAGTAAGACAGAGGTCCTCTAAATATGATTAACCCGTTTTGTGGTTTTCATTGAGTTTGTCTGTAACTAGTCTAAACCAAGGTTCAGTTTAGACTCTGGTTCTTAAGGCCCCGACCCTGAGGTATCAGTGCCCACCCTCGTTCTGCCTACCCTCCAGGTGCCCCTGACCCATGCCCCAGTCAATCTGCAGCTATTTCGCTGTCATCTGCTTTAAAAGTGCAGCTGTGAGTTAATGTGAGCAGCACATCACCGTAACTACATTCATGTTATAGGCCTTAATACTTAACTCAGATCTTCTTGTCAGATCCGTTTTTTGTGTTGATGGTTCACATTCATGTTTACAGGTGACGTTTCCAGCTCCGATCTGAACACCGCTGAGCTCTTAAACTGCCACACGTGTGCAGATTTAACTGAAATGTGAGCTGCATGTGTACAAGGATAATAACAATAATGTCATTTCTATGATGGTCAAAGAGCAGAATTATCTCAGAAACTGCTCAGTTACGATATGTTCCTTCCAGTGTGCCGTGGTCAGAAACGTATATAAATGTCAAACAAATGAGAAACATCCTTGCTTCTCCAAAGACCCCCATCACTGTTGTTGCTCTCTTCTGTGTTTACTACTTTTACTTTTACCACTGCCAGATGCCAACACTGAGGGCAACAGGCAAAAAGTGCATGTGCAGAGTGGTAAGAAGTGAAATCAGACTGTAGTGACACCGGTCGCATGGTCAAATATTAGATTGGAAGCAGCCCAGATCCAATTTGAAAAAAAAAAATCTGATTTTGGTTTGCTCACACATCCATGAAAAGATCAAATCTGAGTCACTTTAAGGGAAGAGAATTTGATTTGAGCCACTTCAGCATGTACGTAGCCTGAACGTAGCTTGTGTCTGTATGCACTGGCTAGTGGTTACTTATAACCTTATGCTTTGTTGTATTCTCTAGCTACTGGTTTCTGGGAATGTATTTGTTGTTTACTGCAGCACTAGTTCACTGCCTGGAGACTGGGCCAGGCTGTAGATTTTAACCTCACTGTGTTTTTGTTTGGGTAAGGTGGGGCAGGGCAGATAAGACAGATTAGGTATTTTGTTGACCACTGGTTCTTTTATAATTGGGTCCCATTTCCTCAGGGTTTACTTGGGGTCTTGGATCTGTGTTGAGTTTTAAATGTATGAGTCCTTATTTGGATTAAAAACAGTCAGTGGTCCCTTTCAGGCGGGATGCGACTTTGTTGGGACCACGAGTAACACATAAGCAAAATCCTTCACTTACACTAAGTATGCCTATAAAACTTTTCATTTGGCGCCGTCTGTTCTCTTGTTTTCTAAGCATAGGCTGGTCGTGGCCTTTAGTTGATCTGACATTGCTGTCAGTCAATGAGCCCTTTAAGTAAAGCTATACATCTGTGTAATATCCCATCTGGACGAACCTTGGACGATTCCCTCTACATGTTCGTGTATTTGAGACTGTGTGTATATGTGCGAGTGTGTGTGTGGTGGACGGATGCAAGCCATGACAACACAGCCTACTCCATCTCTCTCCCTTTCTTTCCCTCGCTCTCTCCACTTCATTTCCATGTCTATAGGCTCGGTCTGATGGCCTGCATACTAACAGTATCAGTGTGAAAAGCCTGCTGACAGTCCAGCTTTGTGAGCATGACAAGGGTGCCGATTCATCTGGGAGGGTGAAGTTACTTACTACATTAGTAGTCATGGAACTAGTTTGCAATATTTCTTTTTGGTTATGTAGCAGAGAGGCAGATGCACAACCGGTTTCACTCCGCAGGCGTGCCTGTCCTTATTCCTGTTCATAACACAGCTGCAGCAACTGAAATGAGAGGGTAACCCAGCCTGTATAGGGGGGCGGCTGTTTAACATTTCAGAGAATCTGAGCCAAGATAATCGTTTTAGGAAGAGACAACAATCTTGGAATAAAATGGTTCTGAAGTTCAGTTCTTTTATGTAACCCTCTACAATAAAATGTCATCAAAATGCACTATACCTGTGAAAAAACAACTTTGTTTGGTGGGTACAACTATTTTATTTGGAATTGGCTTTTTTACAGTAAATGGTTCAAATCTGTGATTTTAATCGTGAATGAAAAATGACTGTTCTATTCTTGGCTAATTGTCTTTAAACTTAAGTGGGGAGGCTAATTCCTGACGCATGTTTCTTCTTGCCAAAGGAAATGCAGATAAAGTTGAAATGAACAAAGATAATAATACGATATTAATCTTTGGGACAGTGTAGCATTTGTATTGAACATGACCATTTTATTCAGTGATATAAGAATGATAGCTGAGGAGGTGGGTGTACTGGTGTTTCAGTGTTAATAACAAATGTGGCATCACCCTATAAAACATTATTAACCAGTAATGGAACAATCCTTTGGAAACTTAAACATACTGCAGCTTAACAGCTGTTAATCAGAAGTCCTGGATGCAATAGTTTAACATTTCAGAATTTTTGAGAAATACACACATTTACTTTCTTGCTTAGAATTTGATTTGTCATGTCCATATACTGAACACAGAGCTATAACCAGCAGTTCATTAGCCAGCTAGTCTGTCTGAAGGTAAAAACAAACCAGGCTTTCAGTTTTTACACTAAGATAAGCCAACAGGCTGCTAACTGCAGATCTGCAGATAGGAGAGTGGCATCAATCATGTTATAAACATTCATTCTACCGCTTAGTCCCTGAACGGGGTCATGTATAAACATTGACCAAGAAAATAAATAAACCTATTTTCCAAAACTATTTCTTTAGCAAGAAGTACACAAGTAATATCATCACCATGTGTTCATTATGTTATAGATTATTAGAATGCATTCCTTTTTAAGATGAATTTCAATATTGTCTCTGGAGTTACATCAAACCACCATACACACACTATACAACTGTATTACAGCCTATTATACTAGTACTGCTAAATATTTTGATAGGTTTCCTGTGTATGCGGTGTGCAAAAACTCTATTTGAATTCAAAACAGTGGGTGACAAATTAGATTTATGCAAATTGATCCTTGACACTCCAGCGAACTAACAAATTAATCAAACTGAGCTCTCGTTCTTTGCATGTCTTTTAGGCGAGTTTACAAGGAGGTGTGTCCTTCTGAGGTTAGGCACTAAAGTGTACTGCAAGGTTATTACAGAGCATCTATCTGTATCCTTTTATATTCACTTTTTATAGTTTCTCATGCTATAAGCCAGGGGACAGTTTCCCTTAAGTCTCCCAAGTCCTGTTGACTGCACTTGATTTTAAATAACCTCAAGATGACTTCTGCTCCACCTCATCTGCTGCAACATCACTGCATTAATCTACCCATGGATGCAGGTCTAATGTTTTCAGATGTAATGCCACATTCTGTTTGAGCCCCAAGCGATGAATTATGCAGTATAAGAATAAAGTATATAACAGTTATACTAAACCGGCATCAAGGACTGTGCTCACTGACATTTCCTATAAAGTGAACGTCCCTAGACCAGCTGTCAAGCCGTGGGTGTCAGGTCCGCTCGGCGCGACCTGCCTCTCTTTCTTTTTTTTTTGCTCTCCCTTTTTGCGGGATCAAGGCCTCAGCTGTGTCGCATCAGGTAATTAGTGACTCGTGGGTCGGTGCGCACACCTGAGGCGTATTCCGGTGATTTGTTGGCTTCCTTATTTATACCTCTGGCAGACGCCCCGTCGTCGCCGGAGCATTGCAACATGTAATGGACAATACTTACCCTGTGTACGTTACAAATGTTGTGTTTGACCCGCATATTTTTTTTTAGACGTGTGTAAGATGCTACGCTGACAGTCTCTGTGCGTTTTGGCTTAACCTTATCACGCTAATTATGCGGTTAGCAACACAGAAATACGTGCTTTGTTTTCCACGCTGACAGTCTCTGTGCTGTGGATTGCATTGTGTACGTTGGTTCTTTTTGTTCACCTGTCCGTTCTCATCCTCCTGCTATTCTAGTTCCTGTCATTAGTTTGTGTGTTTACCGTCCTGGTCTCCTTAGTCATCACTGCCCTTCCCTTGTTGTATGTATTATGGACCCTGTTTTGTTGTCATGCTGTTTTTATTCCATTAAACCACCTTTTTTATACTAGCACCTGGGTCAGCCATCTTGAGTCCAACCCCAGTTCTCCCTCACCCTCCTGGTGAGGGGGACTAAGCCATAACAGTGGGCAATATAATGATTCAACTGAAACACTTTGCATTAACTCCGCTGGCCTGCTTTCTATCTTTTTGCTTGTCTGACAAACAAAGTAAAGTCTCTTTTCCTCCTGAACCAATTTCACAGAACATGCTGAACTCCTCCCCCTCTTGCTAGCACACAAAACTGCAGTGCAGTTATGTGATTAGCGAGAAGCAAAAACAAGGGGGTGGTTTGCTTAACTGTGTGAGAGGGCGAGCGGGTTAGGAGGGGTGCTGGGTCACACTCTCCCTTCCTTTCTGTAATACTGTAGCTTTTCCCTTTCTTCCACGGCTTTACTCAAATCTCTTGCTACACTCCTGCTGCTCTGTTTCTCTGTTCTTTCTCAATCTCACGCTTGTGATCTACTGGGGATAGTTTTCTCTCTGTCAAAGATATAATGTGGAAAGAAAGAAATTACAGTCATGTAGCAATCTTAACAGAAATATTCCTTACAGGCAACTTATAGAAAAGCCAAACAACTCCCTGTGTAAACTACTAATCAAGATATTTTAGTATACAATATACTGTAGTAGTGGGGCTGCTTTTCAGATTATTAATGCATTTCTCTGACTGTAAGACTTTTGGATTTAGAACAGCAGAAAGACCAAGTCCGAGAGACGGCTACACTAGAAATCTTAACTGTAAGTGAATGATTGAGCTACAGCAGTGTTATTAGTTTAAAGGAAATGTCTGACAATGGAATGAATTTGTCAGGTAGCATTATGGGTAATATGTATGTAGCTCTGTAGCAATTACATTAAGTCTGTAATAGTAAGCCTTTGTGCAGTCAGAACCGCATGTTGTGGTCTGGCCCAATAAATCCTATAATATTAATAATATGTTAATGATGAATATTTTCTGTCTAAATGAGACGC
>NW_018127881.1:351075-362677 GCF_001952655.1 Monopterus albus
CCTTCTACTCAATTTACAGTGTGGGATTAAAAAATGTGAAGTCACATCTATGCCAGACATGGTTTGGCTTGAATAAGTGTGCATGCCATGTTCGTGTGGTGTGGTATATACTGTATACATAAATGTGTGTGTGTAAGCGGTCTTTGGGAATGTGCAAGCAGAGAGCTACTTGTTATTCCATGTGGGTTTGATTTCCCTCTCAGAGGAGCAGAGGGACATAACCTCCATCTCTACTGAGAGGGACTGCTATGTTGTCTTTTAGGATATCTATCTATCTATCTATCTATCTATCTATTTGAGGGAAGGGAAACAAACATGCTGTAATTCAAAATTTTTGCATTGTCTCTGGCGTGAACTAAATCTAATTCTTATCTTGCCTCTAGCATTTGTTTGGCATTTCATTTAATCTTAATCCTCCTTTCATTTTGTTTCAACAGTGATAAGGGCAAAGATCTCTGGTGAGAAGATTGTGTCGCCTAGCAACAGCTCCTCACCTTACATGAAGATGATCCAATATGAAATCAAAATGATCAAGGTGAGCGCCCTGGGCAGCGGTAACAGCTGTTGCTGGTGCAGAGAGACATCATTTTTGCAGTTTGTGTGGCTCATACCTGCACATAATCTGTCAGCAAGAGAAAACAAATTCTAATTGGCTGCCCTAATAAGCAGTTCAGCCCCACTAAATGTCTGAAATGTGTCTATGGATAACAACAGTCAAGCACAAAAATGTCAAGCTCCACTGATGCTATTTGATGACTAAGGCATTCAAACGCTGTGTGGTATATTTTGGGGAGATATAAAAATTACTCTAGACCACTTAAACTTGCTTCACTCCAAATTGTCTTTGTTTCCAGATGTTCAAAGGTTTTGACAAGGCCAAGGATATCCAGTACGTGTACACTCCAGTCTTCACTTCACTGTGTGGCGTCAAGCTGGACTCTAACAACAAAGCAGGGTATCTGCTCTCAGGTACAGTTATGTAATGGTTGGTTTTATATCATAGCTTCAGTAGGAAAAGGCGGCAGAAAGTCCAATAAAAGGCAGGTGACTCAGAGTATTGTGCTACATCAGTGTTGTTTTCAGTAGGAATATAGAATGATAGCAGCAGGGTTTTGTTAAAGGAAATATGCTTGTTCACTTTCTAGCAGAGTTACAGGAGAGACCAGATCATGTCTATATGTAGATATAAAGCTATAGCTAACTTAACCAGCTGGTGTTGGTAGGTTCACATTTTAGTGTACAGACATGAGAGTGGCATTGACCATCTCATCTAACTCTCATAACATCTCATCTTAAATGCTGAACTATTTCTATTAATAAAGAGATGCATTGTATACATGGCAAAATATATTAATATTTATGGCAGCAGTAGTTATATTGCACACACTGAACTTTAGTAGCTTAACCAGCCAACATCTGTCAAGTAATGTCGGCATGTTAAAGTTTATAGCAACATTTTAAGGTTATTGAATATAGCAAAACAGTTCTCTGGATCTAATTCTGAAACTTTCATTGCTGTTGTTGTGTTGTCACTAAACAGGAAGCATGTGGAGTGATGGAAGGATTTCTATCGGTCAGTGTGACCTAGTTGAGTCCTGGGACAACTTATCGCTGTCACAAAAGAAGAATCTCAACTACAGATACCAGATGGGCTGTGAGTGCAGAGTGAGTAAGAACGGTTCATTCTTTGTTCACACATATTTATCTCTGTCCCTCTCCTCTGTCGTAGAGATGCTAACATGAGCATTGGCCTTAAGAAACAGCAACTGAGCTGTGGAAACAAAAAAAGTCTCTCCTCTCATCTTTTACTCTCACTTCTGTGTCTGACTGTCTTTCCCTTTTGGTATGTACATTTTAATTTAGAAGGTATTTATTTACACAAAAAACAAACAAATTACTATAGTCATCAATAAAAAAATATAAATGTGCAGGAATAGGAAAAAAGCCCAAAATGTATTCATTTATTTTATTTTAACTTTTACTTCAGGGACACTGCACATCAGTTATCACTGTAAATGTGTCAGTGTTAGCCAGGAGGCTGAATTGCTGTCCCTAGGCCAAGATGTTAAACAGCCATCAAAACAAAACACAGTATGAACACAACAGGCTTACTGATGACCTCTACCATAAAAAACAGTCAAAGAGATTAAAAGATTTACAAAAAATAAATCAAAAATTAAAGCCTTTTTCAGATTCACTCTAAAAGATTTTAAAGACAAAGACACTGTAATCCAATGAAAACAAAATAAATGTGGACCCCTGTATCTGACTGAAAGTGGACTTTTAGAAAATGAAGATTACCTGAGTGCCTAATTAAAAAAGAATAAATCTCAAATTTTATTACAAAATAAAACTTCATATGACCTAGATTATTTCCACGCTTGAATAATAACTTCTAAATGAAAGTTTATATTTGGAATTTGTTAATTTCATAAATTGTAAGGAGCTGAGTTTCTTTAAACAAAGGAGAAGATTAAGAATGAATGGATCTGAGTGGGTTACAATGCTGACAAAATGTTTTCGTAGGAGGAAAATTATGTGGGGGACTCTAGGATATGTAATTCCCCAAACTATATTGCAATATAGCAAGATTTTCATGTGTCCCGTGTAGCTCCCATCTCAGTGTTTTTTGAAATCCTTTCCCCAGCAAAATTCTTGTTCATAACACAAACACTCTTCTCTCCACAGATCAATACCTGTTACACAGTGCCGTGTGCGTCTACAGGAGAAAACGAGTGCTTATGGACTGACTGGCTGCTGGATAACAGCCTCAATGGGGGGCAGGCTCGGCCGGACGCCCTCATCCGCCGCCCTGACACAAACCTCCGAGGCGGACCCCCACCTGAGAAAGACTTCCTGGAGATGACTGACCCATGACCTATAATTCTGACATTCCTTTCACTCCATTTGACTCCTCCAATGCCTTGAGAAAAACAAAATCCTGCTTTGGCTTAAGTAGCTCGTATTTGGAGCCCAAAATAACAACTGATTTTTATTGAAAAACTGGCAGATTTTTTGCATTTGAGGAAGTTTAACCAAATGCTGAGCTTCTGTTAGCAGAGTTCAGATAGTTGCTACAGCAATGCTTGAAAAATTTCATAAACTGCAGGCGCTTTCAGGATTCCTTGGAGTCATTATGTCACTGTCACAAACATTCCACTTTGCTTGCTGCTTTCCACAGAATAAGAATAGCAGCAGGCCGTCCACTGCAAATTATTCAGACCCAGAGTGAATCCTTTTTCGACATTTCTGATGGATGCATTGTAAATGCATAACATTCAGAAATATTAAAGACCTCAGCTTTGTTTGAGCCTAACTTGAATTTGGTTATGTAAGAATTTCAGTTATACATTCAGTGAAACACAGATAAAGAAGCTGAACAATTATTCTAAAACAATAGGAGGAAAATTGTAAAAAAAAATAAATAAAAAAAAAAATTCCAACCTCTGCTGCAGTCTGCACTGCAAAGTGTAATTTACAAGCAAATTTTGTGCACACTGTTTGTTGGAGATAGACTACAACACTGCCACCTTCCCCCCACATATATAAAGTGGTACCTTTGTATACTGTGCTATTGATTAACTGCCACACGCAAATGAAAACACACTGTCTACATACAAATTAAGGAAGCACCAGGAAGTCCCTCAAAACATTTTATTTTGACAAACTATGACAACAGAATTATTTATGACTATAATTCTTGTGCATCTAAATCATAACAGTTTAAACACTCAAATTTCTGAGATTGTAAATATTGTACACCAGCGAGAATTAACATTTTAAAGGCTAACCAGATTTTATCTTACAGTGTAGAGGTTCTTATGGTTTGGTGGTTTTGTGTGGTTAGTTTCCTTAGTTAAACTCCATGTGCCAAAAATCTAATCCAGCGCTTTAACAACAGCACTGCCACCTGTAGAAGCCAAGCCATGTCTCCTTAGAGGAAATGATGTAACAGGACAAGGTTCAATTCTATTTTTTAACCCTTTCAGATGCTCCTCAATGTTTAAGAAAAGATAGTAAAAACATTAGCACAAGTTGTTAGCAACAAAAAGAAAAATAACTATTCATAAATGAGCTGTAATGAATGATTAATGTGTCTGGGTCTTTTTGGAATTTTTAATATGATGACTCAACAATAGACCCAAACATGAATTGACCCCTGTCTTGTTACTGGATTACTTCATACAGACTAAAATGCATTATCACTTGTTTTGTTCATGCATTAGTCAAAAAGATTATATTAGGGTCATAAGCAACAATAAAATTGTTTTATTTCCCCTGCACATTGCAGTAATTTGGTTGATAAAATATGTCTATAAATATTGTTTTTTTTATTTCAAATTTTTCCTGTATCTTCCACAGTTTTCCACATTATATTTTAATGACATTTTATCATAATACACAATAACCGTATGGCTGTAGTGAAGCGCTATCAAACAATTCCATGTTTGTTTTATATTGAAAGAATCATTTGGGTTTGTATTTATGTCTATTCCTGTCTAAATACAGTTTTCTATTTCCATGTACCAAAAGAAATTGTATATAAAATGTCTCAATGGAACAGTGTGTCACTGACTCTTTGTTTCTTCACAGTACTTCAATGAAAACTAGGGGGGTGGCGTTAACATAAGAAGTGAGTGGATTTTTCCCAGCTGGTTAAAGGTGTCTGCTCTAATGGAATGTCTCTAACAAGACACAGTAGTTTAAGTACATTTCTCACTGAAAAAGTACTTTGGTGCATAGGGAGCATGTTGTATGTTTCTTACACTTCACCTTTATACTACAGCTCATAGTGAATGCAGAAGTAAAATGTTCTCATGAGTGTAACATGTTGTACAGTAACATGACTGCTCTTATTTATTTATTTATAAACGTTTTTCATATTAGTAATATCAATATCTTATGCCAAATTATTATGGTCTATAACAAAACAAAAAAAAGTCTGAGTCCTCATCTCCAATTTCCAAGTGTGAATGCAGCGAATGCTTGAGTTCGAGCCCAAGTCAGAGTCACCATTGCTCATGTCCAATCACAAGTCCTGAAAATCTGAGTCCTGGACTCAAGTACTACAACACTGTTACCACTTTGTGTAAAAAAACAAAAAACAAAAATACTTACTTCAGGGCATTTGAGACATTAAACATTTAAGTAGCACACCTTAATCACAGTAAACCAAATTGAGGTAATTATCTAAATAGCAAGTGTAAAGAATCATGACTTTTGCTTATAATGTTTCAGTTCGGTGATAAACACTTGTATTTACTGAACATGCTACAAACATGGTTTATTCCAATTGGTAAAATATTTCATCATAACATACAACATTTTATTTTACATTAAAAGCTGAACACCTACCTGGCAGCCAACACTGTTGCCTGCTTTTAGGAAACATTTGATTTCCCAGAGACAAACAGTCGAACTACTAAATATATAATAATATCAATCTTAAAATCATCAGTTGCTGAGGAACTGATATTTTGGAGATGTGGGTTTGCTGCAGGGTTATTGACAACATACAGTGTGTAAACAAAAAAATTCTTACCATGTCTTTGTAGTTGGGGTAGAAAGTCTGATCAATGAGAGGGAACTTATCTGAACCCAGCCTCTTCTGATTGTTGATCAGCTGGGAAAACTAGAGGAACGAGAAGAACAGAGCAATGCAGTGCAGTGAATTCAATGCTAATTAATCCTCACCTCTGCAGTCTATAGTGAATAAAATACTGAGTAGATTGTTGCAGTTGTGAATTAGTTTCTGAGGTTACTTACAGCCCAAGGTTTGTCACAGAGGTTGTAGATGGAGTCCAGGGAGTTGACAGCGGGGACACCGGCATACTGCAGACCAATGATCAAGTTCCTGAAGTCCTCATTCTGGGCCATGCTGAAGGCATGCTGACGCACCAGGACAAAATCAGGCCTGAAAGACCTAGCAGGAGAAAATAGAGAAAGCATAAATATTGTTTTACTCTGTTTCACTTACACAAATCTGTCTGTCAAAATAACACACAAAAAAATCAACAATGTCTTTTGTGAGTGTGAATCCAGTTTGAGTGACTCTGTGGCAAAACGCTCAACGTCAGGCTTTATTTGATAAAAACATTTAAAGACATTTTTGGATGAGATATCACTGACCAGAAAGAATGGCATTAAACACAGGTCATAGTACAGAATAAAAATCCACAAAGCCACAAGTGAATAGTGATAGATTTATCATTTCCACTGCAGACGCCGTGGCAGTGAGAGATAAAGTCTAGCTGGCCACATAGTGACAATGACTCAAATCTAATAAGAATGTTGCCTTTTTCTCCTCTTTGTTTTGTTCTAAAGTGTGATATTCAACACTAAAACAGATTAAAGACATACTGCCTGATAGATAGAACTTTGCTGTTTTGTTTTTTTTTAGCTTTAATTCAAAAACTGTGCACCTGCACCAGTGAACTGGTCATGTTCCTTCTCCTGAAACCACACCATTTAGTGAGAGATGAGTTTTGCTTCATTAATTCCTCGTCATTTTTTTGTTTTTGTTGTTGTGCACGCTTTTGTGCTTCAGACAGTAAGCGTGGTCGATAGAAACCTGGGGATCTGGCAGTGCTTTAATAAAACTGAGCAGTGAGTAACTTCATACTTTAATCCTTTAATTACAGTAGTAAGGCAATGTAATTAACTCAACACAAAATTTCTAGTAAACAGACGCTCCCACATATTAGTGTTTGTGTCTCTCAGTAAGGATGGTGGTAAAAACCTGCAGTTGCTTTTGTAGAACTGGCTTCCAAAGTAATTCACTGTTACCAAAGTCCTTCAAAATGATGTAAATGTCATAAACGTAAACAATGGTATATGCAGGCTGATGCAGGCATAAAGAACTTTTCACTACTACAGAAACCTGGCATTTGATAATTTTGCATTCTGGTGAACACAACTGGCTGCTTTAGACATTGACAAGTGACTCCGACTGAGTGGTCACAGTGCCTGCACAGTGCGAGATAGAAGTGAGTGGGTACATACCTAAAGTATCAAATATCTTTTGAGTACGTATACTAGCATCTGTGGTGCACAAAAGAATAGCTCAGTCTCACATTAGATTACGTTCTGCTTTCAGCTGTCATGTCTCTCATGCCGTTGTGTGTATGTACCAGCTGTGACATGTCTGCAGACAAGCCAGCAACAGAGGTAGCAGCGGTGGGGACTTCAGTGCAAAAGGCATTGTAGGTTCAACAACTGAGAGAAAAAATGGGGATGAATCTTTACAAGTAAAGGGAAAACAAAAGCTCAGCAATAGACTATAATAAATTCCAATTTTTGCATTTAATGATCTATTACAAATTCACAGGATTTTTGTCTTTATGTTTTGCTGCAGCAAAAGCATTTAAAACCCTGTTATTTTTCCTTTTGTCTCTGAATGCATGCATGATAGAGAGTGAATGTGAGAAAGAGTGAAGAGAGAGAGTGGAGAGGTGTGAGAAAAAAGACAACAAAGGAGAGAAAACTCTGGCACAGTGTGACCACCACCGGATCTTCATGCACTGAGAATACTAATCAGGCACTTCATGAAACTAAAAAAGGCTGGTGGAAAAGACACAGTAATTAATGTGACTATAATCTCTCCTTTACTGACAGTAGGCAGTAAAGTTCAGCACGGTCATGACTCTTGACTGAACAACCTAATCAGTGTTACCAGTGACAATACAGGATTTACTTTGTATTTTTTACCGTGTATTTTTAACCCAATACCCTGCACCAAATACAAAGCATTTCTAGGAAGAATAAAGTTTGTGAAGAGACCTGAACTTTGATAACACTGCAAAGTCTATCATCTAATTTTATTTCTCTGATCAATTTGGACTTAAAAGGAAGAAAGAAGGATAACAAGGCTAACAGGACAACAATTTCCAGTGGCCTCTTTAGTGGTGATAGGGATTAGCAAGAGATTAGATGTTAGATGGCAAACCCAAAATTACCAGAGTTAATCTGCAGTCATTCATCCTAAAATGAACGCATTAAAGGGATAAACCCCTGGAACTTTGTACAGAGAAAGAAGTTCTCTGTCAACAGTACTTTGAAGAATTTAACAATTTCTTCAATTCTTTCTAATATAATTATACCTTAAGTGACAGTGTACATTGTTTTTCTTATTTGACCTGGATGTACATGTCTCTGGCAGAGCATGTGGAAGCTAACCGTGCATGCATGTACCAAGGAAATTAACAAATGTTCCACGAGTAGCGCCAAACCAAAATCAGCGTGAGCCCATGTGCAGTCACACGCCTCTGTTTGAGTCACTTTATCCCTGCTGTGTGCTGATGTTACCATTCTACGCAGTAACATCACGCAGTAACACGCAGACTCAGAGCAGTTAGTAAAACTCTGACTTGAAATCAATAGACTCAATACAATTACAGAGACAAATGTAGAGGATTAAAACATTTAGCACTGAACTCAGACAGGCAGGCAACAACACAGAGTCATAATTACATTATAAACTCATTAATTGTGCCCACAGCAAGCTCATGAGACTGAGGCTATGATACAGCTGCTGAGGTGATACATGCTGTGCAAGAATAATGCTTCTGTGGACATGGTGCTGTCAGCAAGGTGTGTGAATCTTTCAGTGAATTTCCATGAATCAAAGTTTCCTGATGCCACATCAGCTCCGAACAGTGAGTGCATTGAGTATATGTTTGTGTGTGACCATGTGTGGACCTGCCCCTCATTAAGCATAATTACTGGGTAGAGAGGATGATTACTGGACTGACTCTTGTGTCTGTCTTCTGCTGGTTTTGTCGGTTGGTGAGTAGTAGGAGTTACTGTCTTCCTGGCAGTCTTTAGTTGGGATATGGATGTCTATGTGGTTTATGGTGTGTGTCTCTGTGAGTGTCTGGTTTACGGTACATTCATAGGTTTGTAGGCATTTGCTGTGCTAGGCTGTGGCTTTGTGACTTTTTTCCATTGATCAGAGCTTTTAGTAAATAAGTGTATTTATTAGTCATATTCTGAGATTTTTCTGTCAGCTCTTGCAGAAAACTCTTTGGCTCATCATTACATGTTGCATAAACATGGCAACCTAATACTTTGAAAACTGTGTTTTGTTAAATCACTTTATTTATTTAGTTACCTTATTCACCTTATTTCAGTGGAAGGTTTTGGGTTTAGATTCATTGGTCAGGTTAGGTTTGTACATGATGTGTAGCTTAAACCTATTTGTGGGGACCAAATGTCCTGAAAACACTTGTAAAATTAATTAAAACATTATTTCTGGGGGTAGGTTTTTTAGTTAGGGTCTGGAGATGGAATCCAGCTAAGAGATTAACAATTCAAATCTATAATGTGTAATACTTTGTGTTTCCAGAGAAGGCACACTTTGGTAAGGACCCAGTTATTTCTCGGTTTAGCTGACAGGTTAGGTGGTGAGATTAGATTTATTATTTTTGGTTGTATTCTGGGATTCATTTTATCTCCAAAGTGAGAATAACAGTTAGCTTTAAAGGCAGAGCAGGAAGCAGGATCTGACACCAAAAAACAAAGACAGTTTGTGCTTCTTGAACACACAGAGACAAACCTGTGTGTGTGTGTGTGTGTTTGTTTGTGTGTGTGTGATGCTGACCTGACCACTTTGGTACCACCCCTGATGACCTGCATATCCACATTACAGGTTCCATTTGAATGTGAGACGAGGTTGATCTCTGAGAACTCAGCCTACAAGGATGGAAAGACAACACAGGATAGTTTGATACCATTCTATACATAAACCATATAAGTTTTCTGGTAATATATGCAAACACGCTGGTCTTCGGTGTGGCTGAAGATAGTGAATATTTCTCTGTGACTCATAGCTGCCGACTCCTGTCGCCTCTGATGTCTATTTCTGTTTCTGTGGTGTGGTTCAAGGTTGGAATTTAACTGTCAGCATCAATTAGGTATGAAACTGTTTGCTGTAAAATCCCACAGTATAGTTATTTCAAATACACTCACCAAGTAATGCAGAATGGTTTGCTGGTTGGGTGGTTCAGCCACAATGAAACCAAAACACAACATAATATTTAACCTACCTGCACACAGTAACCACACTATAATATAGCTAAGATTTTGGTATTGTTTCACATGTGAAGAACTTGACGTTACGCATTTATACACAGCTCAAAAGTAATTTTGCTGAAGATGACAAATGCAAATGCTTTGGTAGTTTGTACAACAAGGTCCCATGCTATTCACACTTTTCTGGAGTGACAGCATTTCCTTTTTTTCCATATTAGATTCTGAGTTCTCTCTCTAGGAACTTACGGCCTGCTATTTATCAAAAACAAATACATGGAGCTTATCTGAAAAAGATTTTTGTTTTTACTGAAAAAGTGTCTGGACACCAGTGTCTCAGCTTGTCAGTGAAAAATTATTCATTTCCATATCAAAAATAAAAATACAGTGTCTCTGCTTTGATCCTTCTCAACCTTTTACAAAAGATTCTGTAATATCATAGGCCTGTAAAATCAATATAATACCTGTTCCACTTTAATGTCGTAGTCCTCAAGGACTTTCTTTCCCCGAAACACTTTGACCCTGAAAGAGAAGAGAAGAGACTTAGTTTGCTGCTGACAAACTTAAAAGCTCTTAGTTGTCTGTGCTGCCCTCTACTGGACATCTCACTCCCTGTGGAATAAACAAAAGTAAGAAAATGGATGCCTGCTCATGTACTTCTAATGGCAAAACTTTCTCAGCAGTAGGGGGTGTTTACAGCATGAAGATCACTGAAGTCATACCATAACTGCAATAGGACAGGGATATTAAGTGTCGTCTTGCAGTTTGAATAATGGATGTACCCAGCAGCGTGTTATGAAGTTGACATCTTAATATCTTGGCTGCCATTCTCTCAAGAGTGATGTAGAAATAGATTGCAAGTAAACACACAGAGGCAGGGAGATGGAGAGCAGACAGACAATGGGAATGAGACAAGCAGAGAGCCACACAGGCTGCCAGCCAAAACACAAACAGACAAAATGATCAGGATGTTTCATTTTACACAACACTGTAATGGATCGCAACTGGTTTACACTGCGTCAATCATCAGCTAATACACTGAGGCTAAATAAAACATAAACCATTAGCTTGTTGAGTTTGTATGTTAATATGTCCTGGCTGAAATTAAAATATACCATCAACCTTCATACTGTTCTGTCTTTTTCCCTTTCTTAGTCTTCCTCTTTATGTTCACACACCAGTTACAGTACAGAACAGTTTGAGAAAATTAATGTCTTCTCAGGACCCTCCTAAAAACAAGATGATGCATCTAACAGAGCTTATCTGACAAACCCACAAATATGATTTCTCCAAACATTACAGGTAATGTAACTTCACATCTAAGCTCATTTTCATCATCAGGTCCTTGTACCACCTCAGTATCAAATCAAATTTTATTTGTATAGCGCCAAATCACAACAAAAGTCATCTCAGGACACTTTACAAAGTAAGGTCTAGACCTTACTGTTATCAATATTATTACATAGGGAAAACCCAACAAATCCCCCTTGAGCAAGCACTTGGTGACAGTGGGGAGGAAAAACTCCCTTTAACGAAAGAAACCTCTGACAGACCCCGGCTCTTGGTGGGCGGCCTT
>NW_018127881.1:368126-373938 GCF_001952655.1 Monopterus albus
TTTTTTTTTTTGGCGGAGATATTCACTCAGTAATTGACTACCATGAACCTGTGAACAGAGTTCCCTGCAGACCTCCCTCTTTCATGTTATTAATTCAGGATAAGACCCCAAAACCTCCCAAATAACAACAAACTGCAGTTATAGTGGCAGCTATCTCCTTATACCCTCAGATGTTACTGTACTGAAAAATTTTTATAAACCAGTACACTCTGGCTCTTTGAGGAAGGGTTACATTTTGACTGTTGCTCCCATGCAGCATACATTCTCTTATTATATTCTTATATATTTTATTTGATGTCTTATAAATTTTATTTGCTGATTAAAGTGCCTTCGATTTTGTGTTACTTATTTATCTACTTTATATTTCATTTGTATTTTGTGGCATTCATGTGGACGGCAAAGTAAGAATTTCATTGTACAGGGAAACACGTTTCCTAACTGTGCATATGACAAATAAACACTTTGAACACACTACAAGCAGCCCCTTTCATATTACACATATTATTAGTATAAAACTATAAAGAGACCTGCAGTACATACGTGGCACTATATTTCATCCAGCCATGAAACAAGTAACCTAATGAATATCAACTGTAACATGTGCAATGCCCATGATCTGTAAAACACCTTAGCTCAAAAATAAATTGATTGCTGCAGCAAACACAGGCAAGTATCAGCACAAATTTACAGCTGCTATTACACACCACACAGTGGGGCAAACTTGCACCTCACAGTCTTAAGAATGTGGGAATTTGAATGTTTTCTCTCTGTTTTATCATTTTTTATGTCTTCAGTGTCGTGAGCTTTACAGCCTCACTGGGTGGCTAACATGGTTATAGGCTTTATTTCTGTTAGGCTGAATTACACCACACATCATAAAGTTGTAAGTAATATATCATCTCTGACAGCTCATCCCTAGTTTCTCTCATTCAATTCTTATCATAATAACACCAGCAAACTTTGAAGAATGAAAGTCAGCAATGTTTCCCTTCATTTGAGGGCATTTTTGCACATGATCTCATAATGATAACGTCCAATTTAAAAACTCATTGTAATTTCATTTTGGACTTTAACTAATAATAAATACATACATACATACCTAAATAAATAAGGTACAATTAGAAGACGGCTGACATCCAGAGACACCACTGTAGATGATGTTTTGTTTGTCATGTGTTACATTGTAAAATGATTTTAAAGATCAGAAATATTTAGATAAACTGTGGATGTGATCATAAATCTGCAACCATCAAATCATGCAACAAATAGTTGAGAATCCAGTAACTCAGGGTACAAGGTGATATAAATTTTCAAAACATAAACATTGACATAAGTCATTTAGTGATGAGTCTGATGCAGGCTTGTGGGGCTAACAAGGATGCCACTGAAAACAACATGACCTAATCTGGGCTGGATTCATCAGCTGAGCTCTCTTGACTCCATTTTCTCAGGGTTATTTGATGCAGCCCTGCTTTCATTATTGATCTGTGGAGTCCAAGAGTCTGAGACAGACACACACTCCAGTAGAAATTAAGCCCATCAAATCAATGCATAGTAATGACAGGGACAGAGAGATATAGAAGAAAAGAGGACAGAGAACAAAAAAATGGATTGAGTGGTGATAGTATTACAAAATAAATAAATACATAAAAAAGATAATGTGCACTAACAGAGTATAAGCCTAAGCCTGCATTTTTACCAAAATATTAGCTAACTCTCCTAAAATACACATGGATGCTTAGTTACCATGTTTTACATAGATTGAAGTCCTGTATCATATAATAGGTAGACACCATAATCAGGGTATAATGACAGTGTCTGCTGCTGGTCAAAGCATGATCCAATCACACTGTGACAGGTGATTATCCTTGCAACTCCCCCATCTTCTGTTCTGCAGCATTGCTCTAGTCTTTCCACCTTCCCTCTTTCCCACTCATCTATTTCTGTCTCCACTTTGTGGTTATGACGATCAATACAGTGCAAAGACATTAATCGAATGTATGCGCACAAATGAGCCATGCATGAAAAGCAACTGCACTGCAATGGGTTTAGTGATTGTGCAAGGCATATTGTGTTGCTGTGGTGTTTAAAAGTACAATATAGAAAATAGATTAGTCTCTGGGAACTGTATATTGACATAATTGCTAGAATGATTAAAGAAGTCATGGAATAACACAAAACAGCATTTGCACACTTGCATTTAAAACAGACTTGGTAAAAAGAAATGTCACTGAAATTCTCAAAACAGAACTATGCTAATATCAGAGTTAAGGCCTTGATGACTGATTGGTTTAAGACATTTATATCATGCTGAATCTTTTGTCAAAAACCCTACAGAACTGTTCATTTTTCTTTTCGACATAGCATACAGTAAAACACCTCTGGCAATGCAAGTCTATACACTCCCTGGACTTCTCATCACTTGATCCACAAGTGAAGTGGAAACTGTGTAAAACAAGAATCTGACTACTGGGGTGAAAGGTCACAGAGGTGTTAGAGGTGTCCTGTCTGCTATAGTGTGGTGGGACATAGTCTGGGTATTATTACTTGGCTAGCTGGCAAGCTGTTACTGCAGGTGCAGACAGACAATGTAGCTGCATGAAAATGAGAGTGAAGTGGAAGGAATAACACAGGGGCTGGTGAACTGTGCTGGCTGTACTCCAAGCTCGGAGGCTGGCTGTAAGGTTTTTAAGGTGTCTTTGTTACTGAATGTCAAAGAGCTGCACTGATCTCTGGACTTCAGTGATGGCTGGACAGGTGTTTATTGGCAACAGATAGAAAACTGTCAACATTTCAATTCTTTTTTTTTCAAGATGTCACATAAATTATTCAGCTGCAGCACAGGGGGCTGTAACACCCCCTCCAGCCATTATCCTCCTTCTTCGAGCACTGCAGGCATGCAGGTGTCAACTGTGCCTGTTACAAATAATTGTACTGTGTCTATGTGTCTGACGAAAACTCTAAGTTATAACTGCAGAACTAAAGTCCTGTTAGAGTGGGAGACCTGTGGCTATTGTAGTCTGCAGTTATAAAATAGGTTATCATCAAATAATGCAACACTCAGTAATGCATTAGTCAATTGAGTAGTGAATTCCAGTAATGTTCTGTTACTGTGATGTTCTAAGAGTTGCCTTGTTTGTTGTCTTACCAGAAATAGATGGTCAACTTGGTCTCTGAAGGGTCAGTGGAAAAACTGAGACATACTGTATGTAGCCTGGTATAGTAGCTTGTAGATGGTGGCTAACGTTAGCCTCAGCCAAAAGATACCTATGTACCTCTCATTAATCTTCTAGCCACCAATACATTCAGGAATCTGCTGGTTTTTTGCCTAGATATGGAAAGTGTGTGAACAAAAAAGCTTCACAGCAAAGTTCCATCCATCCATCCATTATCTTTTCCTCTTATCCTGAAGAGGGTCATGGGGGCTGGAGCAATGAGGGGGAAATGAATGTCTGTACAAAATGTTATCACAATCCAATAAAAATGTATTGTCATATTTCACTTAAATCCACAAATGCAAACAGCATGTTGGCGCAGGGTGGGATCACCAAAGTCAGTAGGCTTCATTTTTTTAGGAACCAGCAATAGCTGCAATCCACCCAATAATTGCTGAGATATTTCAGTCCAGACCCAAGTGGTGGTCTAATCACCCAGGATTCCTCTCGCCTTGCTTTTAAAAATGAATGAAACTATTAATTGTTTATATGGTAGTTGGAGAATGACTGTAAAACACACAAAATGCATGTGCAGAATTGTGCCATAGCACAAATGTTGAAACAAATCAACAAGTACCTCACCAGGTGTTGACATTTCTGCCTTTCAGCGCTCAATTTCTCTCTGACATTTTTACAATAGGTTGCATCAGTTATTTTGCTTCTTTATTTGACATTTCTGTTTATTTTGTGCTCAAATTAGCGGTTAAAGTTCTCTCAGTAATGAAAATATATTTGTTTCAATTCAGTCAGTTGAGCCAAAGACGTGTGTACAGCAGGATATATTGTTCACAACATGGCCTCAATTTCAATTCACAGTTTGACTTTCATCTTTCCTCTCCAGAGGAAAGATATATGTATCTTCTACATGCCCTCTAGTCACCGTGGGCTTTTAAGATGAAAAGATTTGTGTTTTCAGTTTTAAAGGGTGAGTGTTCCACTCCTGGTCAATGTTTTCTTTACTGAGTGAAAGGCTGAGATAGAGTTAAGAAAACAGTGGTTTAAATTTAAGGTTTCTCCACAACTCATTTGGAAAAGCAGTGCATAAATTGAATCAGGCCTTCTTGTGATTTAGCAACAAGGCTTGCAAAACAGTACAGTATATTATGTGCGGTAGACACTATTATATTTATTATATATATATATCACACTGTAGTAGGGAGATGTATAACTCCTAAGAGTCAGAGAACTTCAGCACATAATCACTGGGCACAAAATTGTTGCCTCTGATCTTTGTAACAAACAACGGCCCCACACTGATTCATCTCACACTGAGGTAAAATTAAGGTGAGAATTCTCTCAGGTTTAACAGCGGGTTGAGACAAAGTGCGTGTCTGCAGCACGATGGACTGCATATAAATCACTGCAAACAATCCTGCCGTGGCATGGTGCAAACGAGAGTTGATGTGCACTCCATCCAGATGTCCGTCTAGCTATTGTCTTTTTTATCCTGCTGTTCCGTCTGCTGCACAAACACAGTCTAGTCGAGGTCGAGAGAGATTCTGAAGAAATCAGCCACAAAATGGTGTCTGAGAAGCAGCACTCGTGTTTTATCTTTGAAAACAAGTTCGGGTTCAGACTAGCTGTGATGAATTTCCTTGTCATTTGAATAAAAACAGGATTTCAGTCTCAGTTCTAGTTTATATTTAATGTTGCTTCTGAATGTGATGATAAGATTAAGCAGGTCTTCTCAGGGCGCACTCAGGCAGTGTAGGAGGAGCTCTGGGACATGTCTTCTATGCGGAGAGACAGACAGTTGGCTCTTGTATTTCAGTAGATTTGCCTATTTAAACTGGCCTAAAAAAAACCAGCATAATGCCAGGCTTACATTCTTACACAGATACCAGCATCCCAGTATTAGAGGTGTGATGTCCATATAACCATGCATATAAAACACATGTCAAAAATAAAAAAGCATACTGTTACACACCAGGGACAGAGGAGGGTTGTACTTCTGCTTGTCCTTTTAGTTCAGTGTAAAGAGGCAAAGCTGCAATAAAGAAGGGCCATCTTAAAGAGCCCATGACATGCTTTTCTGTGTTTTCTGACTTATCTACAATGTTAAAAGGATTAATTATCATCTTAAACCTGACTGAAAGCTCAAAAACAAGGTGCATACATGCTCTAGTACTTCTATGCAGAAGCAACTCGGTTTATACATGTCTTGTGAATTCTCACTGGCGAGACCTTTTTCCAACTATGTAAACTCTTGCGCAATAGTTCATGGATTTCCTTGAATGGTCATAATCTCCAGGCATTTGTGTGTTCATGTGAGCTTGCCTGACATCCATCAGTGCCATATTAAAAGTGCGATTTTTCAACTGCATGTGGTTTTGTGGATATATTTTACCTCCTCCTGCTGCACAGTGACCAGAGGATGTGGAGAAAAATACAAGGCCTGAGGTTGCTGCATGACTGGGAATGTTCCTGCACAGGAGACTCACTGTTTTACTCAACTGCATGCAGTCAGCCAGTGAAGCACCCACAGATTTCAGGGCGTGGGAACCAGAAGTGCAAAAATGCTAATTCAGTTCCAGGTTTTAGGACTCACTACTACGGCACTCTATAGTGGAATCTCTGTCCAAAAGAGGCTACTTATA
>NW_018127881.1:373978-395466 GCF_001952655.1 Monopterus albus
ACATGAATGTAGCTCTAGGCCATTAAGAACAAAAAAAAATTCTCAGATAAATTCTCCTATTGGACAAACAAGGAATTACTCAATATTCTATGGATGTTTTATCTAATTTCAGCATTATGAAGAGTTGTCATTATAGATTATATAACAACTACTTTGTGAGGTGAAAACTCCCCACTCCCAGATACACATTAATGCAAACAAATTAATGCAGTATACACCAGTAACGCAGACCCCCCCCCCCCCACACACACACACACACACTCCCTCATCACTATTTCACTGACACAGTGTCCATGTTTGCTAAGTCATCATCACTTAACTTATTGTTCTGCTTTGTGTTTGGTTTCATGTGTGTGTGCATGTGTTCATCCGCCGCCCACATTGCCTAGTTGTAGCCCACATTGCCTAGTTGTCGTGACAATACTTGAATCATGATGTTTAATTTTAGAGGTACAGACAAACAGAGAGAGAAAGAGAGAGAGAGAGAGAGAGAGAGAGAGAGAGAGAGAGAGGCAGAAGGGGGAACACAATACTGCTGATTCATGTTTACCTTACAGGAAAAGCCACACAAAAAAGATTCCAGGGTATAGCCAAGCTGGATGAAAAGCTAGCAGACAGGAGCTAATGCACTACTGAGGTAGCCAACAGTCAATTAAAAGTATTACAGCAAGTGGTTTCTGCAACGATTTGCCAAGTTCACTTTGACATTGAGAAGTGCATGAAGTAGCGACAGTAGTTTGTAGATGAACAGTCATTGGTGTTTATTGAAATACAGACTTTCTGTTTGGTCTGACACTTAAACAGTGAAACACATTATGACTATAAAATTAACAGGCATTACTTTATTTAAAGCTATTTTCCACTGATTCTGTGAAAGGGGTCACTTGCAGTTTTACTGTTTTCATTCAGTACCACTGCTCTCTCCAACGCATCTGTCCAGCAGCAGCAGGCAGCTGTCAGCGAGCAAAATCTAAAACCGCTGAAACCTAATTCCTACCAGTCCTGCAACAACCATCACAGAGCCAAAGTAAGCGGAACTAAAGAGACAGACGTTTCACAGAGCTAAACAGAGAGTGATTATAGGACCTGATCAATACAACTGCGAATGAATCATAATGTTTCTCTGTGTAAATATTCAACTGCTTGTTAACATATGAGTTATATCAACTTGATGTGTGATATTTAGCTTGTTTTTGAGTTCTGCTTCCAAAAGAACAATAAAACTGCTGGATTAACACAGTTATTTTTTAAAATAAGTGACCCGTGGCCCAGTGGAATTAGGAATACTGCTCTTTATCATTCAAAATTTTGAAAAAACAAAACAAAACAAAACAAAACAAACTAAAACATCTGTATACATGTGGCAAAAGCATACTGTACTTGTAACCAAATTATTTTGCTGATCACTGATATAAGAGCATTCTTGGAGCTGCAGATGTGACTGGAGAGAGGTGAATACTTCACATTGCTAGTAGGAGGGAATACATTATCAGCAGGTGGAGCTAAGGCAGGTATCAGCAATGCCTGGTGACAACAGCTCCATCTTTAGAAGCAGAAGACAGTTTCCTAGCGGGCATCACTAAACCTAACCTGGCACAACCAAGGTTGTTTGAAGTGCACAACAAATAACCAAACCTTAAAAAATTACCAGTGTGACACTGCCTATTCATTTGCATTATCAGCTTTGCACCTGCACTAAAATGCTGTACCTGTTATCTCCCTGTCAAGTTTTTATCTCTCACTCTCAATTATACAGCTTCTAGCTCTAAAACAGAAATACTTAATCAAACAGTAGTTTAACAGTAAACTCTGAGGTAAAAGATAGTGATATAAGCCAGTAAAAGACGACAATATACACCAGTGCCACTCATCACCTACACTAAATGAAGATATGGTGAAGGAAGATCTGGGAGTTTACTGCACCACAGAAGACTGTCAACACTACTGTATGTTGTTCCTGGGTACTGGCAGTAAGCCAGACCTTTTAACGAGCCTGTTCACTTTCCACGTGATTCTTCACTTACTACTTTCCAGGAGTGACAGGGAGGCCCATTAAAATGTGCATGAAAACCTCTTCTACCTCACCAGATGCACAAGAAGGGTCTAATGTATGGCTGTTTACTCAGACACTGCAGAGAAACACCTCTTTGGTTTCAGAGGAATTAGTTTTAATATGGAGGTAATGTAAAAAAAAGCTTTCAAAACAGGCATTACATTTTCAGAAAATATTATGCAAAAGTCAGCTAATGCAGAAGTTTAATTAAACAGTGTTCAAGTGTAGTACAGAAGGTAAAGACAAAACTTTAAGTCCTGAATGAGCTGCAGGCATGTTACTAACCAACCCTTTTTAAAACCTTTTTTGATCAGTAAATCAGTCCATATCCTGGTAACCATGACACTCCTGAGTGGTGTTTGATACAAAATGATGGAACATATCCAGCTTCCTGCTGGTGCTTTATTTGCTAATTTAGTACAGGGATTAGATATCTGACCAGAGTGCTGGAAATCATGTTCCAAAAAGTCAATACAGTGCATGCTATTGGGCTGCGGTCTTTCTGTCCACAGAAATGTTATTATTGATTCTTTTTTCCTTTGTTTGAGTTAAGGCTTAATATTTTCCTTTTGATAAAGCTCATAGTTAGGGCTGGCTCAGGTGCTTGCTCAAAGGGGGATTTGTTGGGTTTTCCTCAATAATAATAATAATAATAATAGCAAGGTCTAGACCTTAAAGTGTCCTGAGATTATTTTTGTTGTGATTTTACACTATACAAATAAAGCAGAATTGAACTGAACTGAATTTAAATAAATTAAGAAGGATAGGTGTAGCTAATTCTTCAGTTCAAGCTGTAAAAAATGCAATGAATTCAAACACAGGGCATGAGGTACTGAACCTCTAAGGCAGGGGTTCACAACAGTTTTGGCTTGTGACTCCTCAAAACAAACCACTGTCTACAGTATTACAGCTTCTCATCACCGGCTACATATATGTACCAGCTGAGATGAGTACACATTTCTTTCTCAGTGTTCTAGTTTTTGTACATCCTTGAGGAAGTAAAAATTGCCAGTTGTTTACAAGAAAAAACAAACATTAGAGAAAAGCCTGAAAATATTTGTGTAACAGAAATATGTTTTCCCGCTTAACCCCTCTGTTATTAATCTTGCAAACTCTGATTTATATTGAAAGCCCTTGTAGAAACTGCTGCTCCAAAGTTATATTGCTTCAAAACTTGTATTTGTATCTTAAGTTTGAAATTCAAGATGTTGTTTTCTTTCTATCAGTGAGTTCCTTAAAACGAATATATACTACATCCTTAATTAATTTCCACAATGAAAGACTGGTACATACAAGAGAAAAGGAAATGTGACTGCAATAACTAAGTCTTGGTACCACTTGGTTTTGGAAAGATTTACATTAGCCATATAGTTCTCAAAAAAAGCCCTGCTTTTAAATTACATCTAAGTTTACAATATTATCATAGTAGGAGTGCTTTCTACAGTAGGTGCCTAAGCTGTCTCTGTTCTTTTAAGGAGAGACACAATAGAAAATAAACCCTTGACTACTGTTAGGGCTGGGTTTACTTCATATACTGCACAGAAACCACTGCTGTGATTTGCAGCTTTGTGCACAGTATGAATCTGCTTGAGCTGTGGTAGTGTCTACACCTAGTTAATGTGGCAACTGTCTCCTAAATGCAGTCAGTCCAGCAGGTGCCAGAATATAATATCCTGACAGATTATTCCTTCAGGCTACACATATCTCATGATGACACAATAATCCTGTCTGAAATGATGGAGGAAAAAAGTATAAAAATACTCAAAAATCCATTTGTAAATCTGTCTCCCTAAAATGACTTTTCCATTCCATTTATTTCTGCGGAGCTCACTTACTGATCCTGGCTTCCGAAAAGCATTCATTAAGCGGTACATTATGAAAGCAGTACTGATGTGTGTGTGTATGTGAGCTCAGAGTCAAATGTAAGAAGAAGAGGCCTTTGATTAGTGTCTGTGGCAGTAAATGCATTGCAGGTCATCTCTGCTGCTAATAGCAGTAACATTTTGAAAACAGCACTAGAGGGTGTCTGCAGCTCCATGTGCTGTATCTATCATGTGTAAAATTGCATCCATATCTATCCAGGTTTAACAGCTCATTTAGGTTCCAAATTGCTAATTAGGTAACTGAACAGGTGTCACTGTCTCACTTCACTGGTCTGTTTTAATTCTCAAGCTCTCCAACAGAGAGTGTGAGTGGAAGGCAAAGACAATGAGATGCATACAAAAAGATATTAACAAAGAGAGCAACCCATGACAGAGCTGTCTTCCAATATGAATGGATTAATCAGTTAGGGCTACAGAGCTGGTGAAAGGACTGAGCAGCTTGTGTTTGGGTTAATAAAGATTAAAAATGAACTGAAAGTTATGATTTATTCATGCAAGATAATTAAAATTTGATGGCCCTCGTACATAAAAACACACACACACACACACAAAGGGTTTATAAACAGGTTTACATTCAGATGCCTGTTATTGTTTACAGGCCTGCTAGACAGTCCATAATCCAATGAGTACACATAAGTAATATCAAGATTCTTCACATAAATCACAAACTGAAATCGACCATTTGATTAAAGCTGATATCTTTAACTTTACACACACAGACACATATTTTGTGTGACCTCAGAAGCCATATGTTTATCTGCATCAGTAGTAGGGTATCACTTGTGATAAATGTACCAGTGTACACTGTACCAAACAGATGGAAAAGTGAAGGATTTATCAATTGAATCCAGTTTAACTCAATCAAATCCAACTGGCAGTATTTGTGGGTAGAAAAGCTAGTTGTTCAGGCATTTGTTTAGAGTGGAGAGAGGGTAAAGCATGAACCCTCTTCAGGTGAACTAATAACACTTGGAGAGGAGGTTGAAAGAGGTGGCTGGTGACATCTGTTTCAGAGAGGTATGTTGTAGTTTGTACCATCTCCGTGTGAGACAGCCCTAACTAGAAAAGCAATAGAGTATTTTGTGCAAACTGTCCTCTCTTATAAGAGGTGGGAACTGCATAATGTTATCAACAAAACCCAGTGAGAACAGGAGACACGAGTACCACAAGGTGTTACACTCATCAACCACCTAGCTGCCGACTGTGGTCCTTTGAGCAAGTACAGTCAGTTGCTCTGCAGTCACATCACATACGCACATCTGCCATCATCACAAATAATGCAGGCTTCTCCTGATCCACTGGGCAGAGACACTGAGAGACCATTAAACCAATTAAACTGTCTGTTGTGTATCATCATTTGAGCAGAAATTCATTGGTCAGCTCTGCGTGCACACAGCACATGCAGAAAAACACTACATGTGACTTCCTTCTTTCATGGTTCTGCATAATGTTTTGCCTCACACTGGTAATACCAGTGACGTCTGTTTGTTTTTTTTTTTTGGTTCTGTGCAACTCCTTAATTGCATCTTGTGGGGCACCCGGCATTTTTGTTATGTTAATGAATGTGTTTGTGTCAGAGATAGGGAGAAAGGGAGCGTTTCCACAGGAGACAGAGTATCACACTGAATGTTCAGAATATCAATGAGAGATTTGCGTCCCTCCCTCTGAAAATGCATTTATAGCTTTTACTACACAGAGCGCAACATCGTCAATTAAGCACTTGTAGTTTTGGGAATCGGAACCTGCACAAAGAAAGAGACAGTGTCACATGCATTACACTTATAGTTAACTTACAAAGCGTGTGTGCAGGTATACAGAAAACAGGATGAGTACTAGAGGAGGTGGCAATAGACAGGAGAGGTCATTCTGTCCTGCAGAAACTAGCCCACTGTCAGTATTTATCAAGCACCTCAGAATCACTAGGAATCATGCTAAGATACTTAGGACTAAACCCAATCCTACCTCAGAGTAGGATTGTTAAAAATTGTTGAATGTTATTGATGAAACATCCTCCTCTCACTTTGAGTGAGAAGAATTTCTGCTAAAACGAGTGTGATGTCTCTGTTTTGTGACACTCAGAGCCATAGAGAAGGCATTATGAGGAAGAGCTTTCTGTGACAGCCGAGGTTCATACTTTTAAACCGTCTGAAAACTGAACTGCTGAACTCAAGCACCACTTTAAGTGAAGGTCTAATTTGAACAGGTAAAAGGCTGGTAGCAGAATACTGTATATCACAATCATTAAGTACATTGGTAATATACTGCATACCGATTCTATTTCTGTAGTATAAAAGCAAGGTTCTGAGGAAAGCCATTTGTAATGCAATTCCACTGTGTGAAATTGTCCTCACCAGCACTACCCCATCTATATTTTAAATTCCTATAACAAAGCTGTATCCAGAGGCGGCAGGCTTTCACTGAGGACTCTTGGGACGTGTAAGGATCAAGGCCATTTAGCTCCAAAATAAAAGATCACATAGTTCTCATCCATAACCATTTGAGTGTTAAAGCTATTAGAAAGTTTTCACTTCACATACTGTAAAGCCTCCTTGCTGGTGCTCAGGGCAGCGATTTTAATGTGTCTGCCATCACTGACTCCAACAAATCCAGGGAAACCAGTGATTTGCATAAACAGAGTTCATTGTGTGTTGATTTCACACTGCATGGTGAAGGAATCCGTGCAATATTTGTGGTACTGTGAGAAGTTTGATTTATCATGGCTGAATTGTGAGTTGTAACAAATCATCACATTTGCAGGGCTGAACCTTGCCTGTTAATAATAATGTAATGTTTTAGTGATGTTTTATTCGGTAGAGACAGCATTTAATCTTGTTGATGGAGCAATTGCATCCTGCACAAGATTTATCACAAAACCTCACAGGCTTAATATGAACTATAAAACCTCACAGGTTTTGTCCATAAGGTGTCTTTTCATGAGCTCACTGTAATTAAGTGCTAGCAAAACATCTCTCCGTCCACAGAATCTGCACATATCCCTGCCTAAACACTATGTATCTCCTATCAGCTCCTAGGCTATTAAGACATCCCCAGAGCTCTCCTCATTTAGTAATTCACCACTGCAAAAAGTCCACACTATTGCACACAACTGTAGTCCTGGTGTGATGAGATCATTTGGATGGGCAAAGTTTTCTATGTGCGACTCATTAAATAATCCATTAGTGATCCATCAGCCTGCTGGATTGTATTTCTTATGTACATACAGGAAAGAAAAAACATGTTAATACAAATGTTAGGTTATGCTATAATGCAAAGTACAATAATGCTGACAATTAAAACAAAACACTTGCACAAAAAAGGCTGACATAAAGATATTCATTATAATATTTTATAATAGTAATAATGGTTTAATTAAAGTACGAATGTGTTGTTAAAGCATAATGTGTTGTCCAGAGTTTAGAAAGGTCATTTTTAAATGCAGGGCTTAATATGAACTATAAAAGCTGAGAGTGTTGGCCGACGTGATGCTATCTTGATGCTAAGTGGGAGGCTGTTCCTGAGCTAATGAGCCAGTCCAGCAAAAAGCTTGATCACCCTGAGTTCTTAACCTAAACTTAATTAAAATTCAAACAGGCAGACCTGAGGGATTGGAGGAGTCTCTTAGGACACTAAGCAGTTACAGGATCTGTTATACACTCCAGCATGAGACAATGCAAAGCCTACTGTGTGATTACTAGTACTTTAAAATGAATTCCAAAAACGATTGGCAGCCAGTACCAGACTGGGATGGTTTTGTGAAAAACATTACTCATCACATCCTGTAAAGAATCATATAGCTGTCACAGTGGTGACTCACTGTAGTTTCACATTAGGCAACTGCTGTACTCTCATCTGGGGCTTTTCCACCACCTGGTACTGACTCAGCTCCCCTCTACTCGACTTATTTGTTTTTCCATCAGTCAAATGTTGTAGATAGTACCTGGTACCTGGTACTATTTTTGGTATCGTCTCTGTTGTGGTTCCAAGCCAACGAGCTTCTCATGATATTCAAGCTCACATGCACTGATAAGAAATGAATCAGGGACTAGTGTAACACAGCTGCAGCTTTTAATTCACATGTACGGTGCAATGGAAATATTTTCCTTGCTGATTTTCCTGCTTCATTTGCATCTCCTTATCTGAAGGGGTCTCAGACTTGCAGCTGTGACATTCTCACTTTCATTCGTTTCTCCCTGCCTTATCTTACTCCTTCACTTGACATCTCTCCACAGCTCAGTCTCCATTTTCTCAGGCCTGTAACCTCTTAGTCTCTTTCATCATCTCATCCGCCAGTCAGTCTCAAACTGTGTCTGTGTGTGAGCTGTGTTGATTGTTGAGCCATGACTTGGCTGAGTACAGTGGCCCTGGGGCAGTCACGTGTTGTGGTGCTCAGTTGGACAATGGAAACACGTGTCTCAGATCTTTCCGGTCGCCATTCTGTACTAACCTGTCTCTCTCTCTCTCTCTCTCACACACACACACATCCTCCTACTCTTTACTGCCATCACAGCATCACTTTCATCGCTCTCCTTTTGCTTATTATTTTCCATCTCAGCCCACTGTGTCTATCTCTATTTCGATTCAAATTTTTTCTTACACTTTTTAAACCTCTCTCAAACTCAGGCAAGTCAAAGCATCCCCTGCAGGTGTTTTGTCATCCATTCACTTCAGATCGTCCCCTACTCTCATTTTACTAACACCTACTGACATCACAGGCAGTCCATCCTACCTTCCTCTCTCCTATCCTATACTTGGTAAACTGGTTTATCATTCCCTCTACTCGGTCTTCTCTTTTTTCCTCTCTCTCCTAAATACTGAAATGTAATGTTTCTTCCTGCATACTTATAACCACAAGAGAAGGCAATTTTTTTTCACACCAGCTGTGGAGAAATCAGCTGTAATATCTTAGAGTGTTCCTTAAAACAGTTTTTCCCAGAGGAAGTTTCTGATGCTGTTGAAAACTAAATTTATTTTAGCTAACACTGTAAGCTTTTCAAACATTAGAATGACTTAACTATTTGGATAGACATTAGCCTTTAACACATGTGCGGGTCTTTCCTAATGTCTCAACTTCAAACTGGCTCATTTACAGTATATTGCTTCTAAAATTCATGAATTTCATTACGCTACACTTACACAAGATCTGTTTGAATTAGCAAAATATCTTAGAGAATTGGCTGTAGCTGATAGCAGTCTTCTTCAGGGGGAGTTTTGCAAACTGATGAAACTGTAGATGTTCAAATGTATATTTTATATACACAGTCTAACCCTCATAAACACTTAAAAGATTTCTTAAAAACTGAGACCTGAAGTTCATTTTTGACTTGTTCTGAACTGCTCATGTAACAGTTTTTCAAGTATCTGTTTAAAAAATAAAATAAAACAAGTGATACCAAAATGACGACTATTCATTCAGTAGGATAATGCCCTGAGGCCCTTGCATACCTAGTAGTCCAATTTGTTCCAAAGGAGGTTTCACTAGCTTCTGCTAAATTAACACTAATATAACAAAATCATCTAAACTGTCTCAGGGGATCAAACAAGATTAAATTTCCCTGACCTCTGCTAACTGGGAGACACGGAGCTCTTTTAATTGTCTTGTTAACTACCAGTAATAAACCCAAAATAGGTTTCAGGAGTTCTATAACCAAATGAGAAAGAAGTGATTCTTCTTTCATTCATTTAGGCTTTATTTTGCTACTGAATAAGTATTTCTTCAAAGGCTTTTAAATATGACATATGATGTAAATACCAAAATTGAGGTCTGTCCTTCCACTGCAGAAGTCACAGTGAAATAATAGTGAAGCAAAAAGTGAAATAATTCTGATCCTGAAATGGAAGAAAAAAACAACACATGCTGAGAGGAATAAGGAGGTGGCTGGTAATTTAAAAAAGCCAAACCAAGCAGGTTGGGTAGAGAAGCCGATGAGAAAGATGACACATTATCAGGGTCTTAGCTGGAGCTTTCTTATAGCCAAAAGTCAATATATGGAAATGTGGATTCCTGATCAGGCAGGACCTTGGTCTGGTCTTACGGACCATGTCACTCCTGTTTTGTCCGTGATAGCTTGCGTGCTATTGTACTCTAATGGGATAAACTAGAGCTTAGGACAACAGTATAACTTCAGAGAAACCCAACCACCACCACAGCTGCACCACCTGTGAGAGAGATGCTAAAAGTAAATGGCTGAGCCTCACCGCTACTTAAGTTGAGTAGGTGATGTTAAAAGCATTCCTGTGGGGTTGGAGGGAGTTACCCACTGCTTTACCAGAGCACCTACTCTGCCATGTACTCCTGTCACATCTTACTCTAAGGCAAACAAATGCATGCATAGCACAGTTCGGTACTGACTGTAGCTCCCTGTCAGCAGCAGCGAAATCTCAATGTGGGTGTTTCAGGCAAGCTCAGGAGGGAGGATATTTCCTGGTCACGACTCAGAGGCAGTGCACTCTGCAGATGCAAACACGTACACACATACACTGATGCACATGCTAGCTAAAGTAATTGTTGACATTTTCCTACCATATTCCTTAAGCCGTTTCAGAAATGTGCACCCTTAGACATGGCATGTGGCTTTCCCTGAGGTGTGTGAATGGTGGATATATATGCAGAAAGCAGCCTTCAGTCCAACAGCACACAGTCAGTGACTCTAAACCCATCCGCACAAGCTCACACCTACAGGGCCTGCACATATGGAAACACACATAGTACACAGAAGGGTGCACACACATATGCTTATCTACAGAGAACAGAACACAGCCCCCACAGTTAATTTTCATGTTAAAAAAAACATCGTTGACGCATCCCTTCTTCCATCCTAATCTCTAGTGGTGTAGTGATAATTAGTCCTTCAGAGGATAGTTGAGGTGTAGTGACATCTGCTCCCAGCTATGACATACAGCAGATCAATTACTTAACCACTGATTTATAAGGCCTCCGTTTGCAAACAAAATGAATAGCTGTGAGTCACAGGGAGCCACTAAAACAATGACTGTCTACCAGAAACATTACTGAAAATAATAGGGTTGGGTAGTGCTGCTCTATATAGTCAGTGTCCAATATTAAAAAAAAAAATTAAACCCCAAAAGGAGTTAACAGTATAATAGTTAAATAGCTGGTATAACATCACATATCATACTATGAGCGCTTATTTGTATCTCTGTGCTTGCTTGTATGTGTATGTGCCTGAGTGGGTGTACTGTTTGTTTTTAAGGAGAGTGGAGAGGAAGTGATCTCCTGCTTGGCCTTTGCAGTTTGCAGAGTCTTTCTGTTGACATACTGACATGTAAAACCACTGTAGAGCTAAATCTGAAGGATGAGCTGTGCACCATGTGTGGCAAGAGAGAGAGAGAGAAGAAGAAATAGTGAATCAAAGAGGCTTATTCTGTGTATGTTTGTGTGATGTTTAGGCCCAAGGTACAGTGACGTCGGGGCATTTTGGTAAAATGAAGCAATTTTACCCAATTCTCACCTCTTTAAAAAGCTGTAATGGCCTGGTTATTAATTAGCATTTTAATTAAATTTTATATATTCTGCTCACGGAACGGCGTTGATAGATAAGCATCATTGGCAATCTTTTAAAAGTTTATATTTCAGTTTACCCCTAAAGAAAAGAGCTCTTTTACAGAAATCCAAGTAAATGCGGAATTACTGGTTAAAGTCTTGTGTTGTATATCTACTAGACCAGTAATTGTTTTGCACTTCCTGCACTATACACTGTACTGTATATTATCCTATATTATTTATTACTGGATCAGATTTGTGTCAAATAGTCCATCAGGAAAACATAGAACCCTAAACTGCTACCAGTAGTGAGGCCAGCTGCCATCTCCAGGAAAAATCCTTAGTGTACGATATGCAGAGTTTGTTCTGAACTATGCACAGTGGACTTGGAATAATTTACAAGTTAGACTTCATTTGAGAACCCTCATATCAGACATGCAAACACTATATTACAAATAGTTTCCAAACAAATGGAAATGTTTAGGTTTTATGGCCCTTGTGTCCTGTTTTATTGTGGTATTCTGTACGCATATTAATTGTGTTCTTACAGGTATGTGGCTGTGTTGATGAGTCTATTCTGCCATTCTGGCAAGAGCTCTCTTGTAAAAGGGATCGTGTACTGTATCTCTAGAGACTCAATAAATATTAGGCACAGTAACCGTCTTTTGCTGTAAAGCCAGGTCTCACTTGGCAACTAATGTGTCGCAACACCGAGAGTCAGCGGTGAGCCGATCAACCAGCGTCTTGCTCCGGCTTTAGGCCTATCTGATCCTTTGATGGATTGGAACCTCTCATTATATGGATTGAACTGAGACGGCGAGAGAAAGCAAGCGGGGGAGAGAGCAACACACACTAGGAGATACGGTATTTACCAGGGGAGAAGAGCCCGGAGCCCTGTTTGATGCAGCTTCTTGCTATACACCATAAGTAGGTAATAGTTATGGATGGAATATAGGGATTGACAATCTTTCCTCCTACTGAGCTTATTTTCCCTTCATCTTCTCTCTTTCATGTCTGTCACTCTGGCTCCACTGTAAACAGCTCTCTCTGTCATTACCTTGGTTCTCCTATCTGATTTCTTTTTTCTCTCAGTATTTCCCCTTTACTCCCCTTTGTGCTGTACTGTATCTGTCATATGCTCCTGGTTCCCTGCTGACTCCAAAAAGAACAATGCTGCACATCAACCCAAGCATAATGGAGGACAAACAAAGGCAGGCTGAACCGGCTCTTCTCACAGCTCACAAGCAAACAGACATGACTCTCCATTTAATTCTGCTACAGGGAATCCAGAAAACCTCAGAATTATTTTGGGAAGCCTTCAGCCCTGTGTATAACCACATTTAGGACGGTGCTTCTTTCCTAATGTCTGTACAGTGCTGTGAGTTCATACAGGGCTGGCTCGAGGGACAAACCATCGCCCAGTCAGCTTATTGCACTGCACTGCACATAATCAAATCACATGTACTTTCAGTATAATTAGAGTGTAAGTTAATGACATTAACTGGTCCACAAACACTGGGCCTCGTGCAACAAACAAACAAATTCAATCCTAAGTGGCATGCACAAGTGATTTAAAATCATTTGTGGTATTCGCAAATGTCCAGTTCACCTACTTAAAGGTATAATCACACATTTTGTCAAAATCTAGCTGAACAACCATAAAGGAGAAGGCCAGAAGAACAAAAACTGAAAAAGAAGGACTGTAATCAGACAAGGTTGAAGACCCTGACCCTGGGGGTCATGTAAAATGTGGTGCACTATGAGTACTTTTAATAGGCTGCAACTGTTTAATATCATACACAACGATTCCTCCCCTACTGGTTCGAAATCTATGATTAATCAGCTAATATAGCCATGCCTCCAGCAAATCATCCATCTTATAAATCCCATTAGGACATTAAATAGTTTACATATGTCAGTACTGAAACATTGCAGTACTGCATGTTGGGTGACAATGGGAATGTGCCAGTGTGTGTCCTGTGTTTGTGTTGGTTTGTCTTTGTGTGGGTCTATGCTTGTGTGGGCTTGTTCTCATATAGTGTTGTAACGAGAGGAATGGCTGCAGCCTCAACACAAGACTGTTGAATAGTGATATTAAAAATAATTAATATTTGAAGAAATGTCTTGCTCATTTGCTGGAAACGTCATTAGTTGTCACCATGAGTTTAATGGCTTTACCTTTAACAAGAATACACACTGTTTAATTCTTTTACACTTAACACCTGTGCTAGTGGTCCATTATTATTAAAGACTGTTCTAGATGCGGTTTCTGGCTTCTTTGCTGTGCTTTACTTACATTCACAAAATGAGTTAAATGTTGGTGTTGATATCTTAACCCCCTTTCCTCTGCTGGTGATATTATCACATTAGGTGTCACAACATTGTTCTCTCTCTTTTTCAGGAGAAGTGCATGTCTGGGTGAGTCATGTCAGACTCAAGGCAAATATTTATTATTATGAGATGATACTAAGTCCATCCTAATTTAATAAAATTAAACAGGGTAGTAAATACATAACAGAATATAACAGAAGTGCTTAAGTGAGATTTGAACCATGTTATCAGTCTTGCTAACTGCTCCAACACTGCAGTTACAATTGTGTGCTCTGGGAAAAATACAGATTTAGTTTTTCTATTCTATGTTTGGACAAACTGCATCATATGACTGGATACAGTATTCTGACAGCAGCTTAAGTGGCCAGTACACTTCAACCAAAGTGCTAGTCGGATGGACGAGCATCTTCAGAAGCTTTCTGATACCATTGGCACGGTTAGAACTCCCTTTGAGCCTTCTTTTCTTCCTCTTCACCTTCCAAGAGAGACGGTCAGAAAATGTGCACATTTAAAGAATTATCACGTCTCTCGCTTCCCTGTGATGGCAGGCTTCCCACTCCACTTTTACATGTTGTTTGCAACACTACAGAGTATGAACATTTTTGACTTCTGATGTGTCAATCTACATTTTTTCCAAGCATCATCCAGCTCTTAGATGTGATATGATTTTGGCATGAATCTACATTCACATAGCAGTCTACAGTCCCAGTAGGATGTCATCTGTTGAAAACACCTTTTAAAGTAAAAAAAAATCAGAGAGACACTTGCAAATAAGTGTGTAGATTAAATGAGTGATTAATCATTTCCATTTTTTCATGGCCCCTAAATGATTTTGTTTTCAACAAAAGTTGAAGTAAAGAGGTTCAGAAGTGAGATAAGGAAGCCTAAATTTGGTGCAGCTCATACATAAAAACTGAATGTAAGCTGTAAACAATTCGTAGTAAAACTCCATTAATGCCTATTTTTCCACCAAAATCTAAGTTTACTGAAAAGGATTTCTCATTACCATAGCAACAGTGCACCATTTCACCTAGAGGTTTTGGTGCACATTGGTCTTGTTTATGGTCCTCTTAGGTATCTGTATGGCTCATGCATAGTAAGAGCTTTATCTCTGGAATACTGCAGAGGAGCAGTCAGCACATATACAAATAGTAATACTGATGAGTTAATTGATGAAATTCAAGTGTCTCTGTGTTTTGTGCATTTCCCGTTGCCCGTTTTGATGTTTTTTAGTTGCAAATAGCAGATAGTAAAGGCCATTCAGTCAGTCCACTGATAAAGTAGGTTTCCTATTACGATTTTTAATGTTTTCTCACAAGGAGCAGGCATTTCACTAAAGATCTGATAATGTGAAGACAAACATACAAAGGCCTTTACATGTAGTTTGAAAAATCTCTTAAAACATCTAACATTTAACCTGCTGAAGGCTGCAGAAGTTCTGACAATGAACTCAGCAACCCACAAGCAATACAAAAGTAATTCATCTAGGCCAGTTTTGACAGTGGCAATATTATTTTTATACAATTTTATGAAATGGAGTACTAGTACATTTTTACTATTGGGTGTCATAGCTTTTGTCTCCAGTCGCCTTCTTTGTTTCTTGTTCTAACAAGACATCAGCTTAGTTTTGCTTTGGCAAATAAAATGTTTTTGGAATAAAGCTGCTCAAGCTGTTGGGCTAACAGCCTGTTAAGGTGTAAATTTATGGACATACCGCAGGCAGTAAGTGCTGTGCTTATCTAATTGTCTTTGCCACAGTTGAGAAAGTGGAAAATAAAGCTAAGTCATGAAAAGCTAAAAGGAAAAATACTTTATATACCTACCAATACACAAAGAGGATATTGTCCTTTGTGTCACATTCAAATTAGCTCAAAGGCTAACAATTTTTCTGGACATACCTAAATTGATTATCTTTAGTTTTAACAGACCTCAGGGATAAAAACTCTCCTTGGAGCCAATCCCAGCTGACATTGGGCAAGAGGCGGGGTACACCCTGGACAGGTCGCCAGTCTATCGCTGACATGTAGACAACCACACACATTTACTCCTACAGGCAATTTAGAGTCACCAGTCAACCTAAGCTGCATGTCTTTGCACTGTGGGAGGAAGCTGGAGTGCCTGGAGAGAAAAGGCCGGTCCAGGCTCAAACCTTGTTGTGATGCACTAACCACCACACTGCTGTGCTGCCACTGACTTGAACATGTCTAATTATAAAGGCATCAATAAAATAACTTAAAAACAACAACACTTCCTAAAGGAACCAACTTCTTTAGAAGCCATGAGCTTTTTAAATTTACTCAAAGTCAATTTCTCCTCTAACTTGAAGTCTTTCTGGTGTTAGGAGTTGGTTTGTCAAGATAAAGAGCTGGAGGCAATATTTCTTTATTGCAGAAAAAGACTGCACATCAACTAATTAAAAGAGCTCCAGTCAAACCTAAAACTGCAAAAAACAATGTACAAAACATTATGGAAATGGCATTTATGTTTGTTTATTGCATAAAAGGTTATATTGTAGTCTTACAGTCTACAGTTTTTATTTTTCATCTCCTCAGTGGGGCGGAAGCTTCAGTGGTCACATGCTTCACATATGTCTTAATTTACCAAGTTACAACTTTGACACAGTCCAACTGAATCATTTTAAATATACAACATTTCCACATTATCAAAGCTTTTTTTAAAAAGTGATATTTCAAGATTTTCACCAGTTCCAAAATGTGCATGAAAGCAGCTGGTCAGAAACCCAACTAGTGTCACTACAATTCAAAACCAGGATTAATCACATAATGGTTGAGAGTTTTAAAATATCATGTCCTATTAAATTGCAATGACCAAACTTTGACCATGGAGCTGTTTCTGTATCATTCCTGTGGCTCAGAATGCCACTGTTCTTATATGACAGCAGCTGAGAGATGCAAGACATCAGGAGGTTGAAACCAAGAGCACTCTATGAAATCAACATGACATTGCCATTGGCTGTAATAAGCTCACCTGCAAGAGTGGGAAACCTGCAGCTGAGAATCATAGTACCACAGATAATTCCTAATTATTGCCATGAAGTCAAGCCTACATCAAGCTGAATCACAAGCACCATTGAAAATGATCTAACCTCTTTGATATTTATAGTGTTTACACTGTACTGTACTACTGTACAGTATGTGGGTGTGTTGTGTAAAGGTAGGTGTACAGTAGAGTGCAAAGGAAATGTTGTTCTTAAAAATACCCTTCAAAAATGAACTACTTTAATAACAGACTGCTGTTGTTTAATAAACTTCTACGGCATAAACGAGTATATCACCACAAAATGATCCGGAAATCTGGAAAAACACTTTTTTCCTATCACTTATAATTAGATGAAAGAAAATAGAAACAGAGAATGTGAGTGCTTGTAAATGTGTGTGTGTAACTGTGAGTTCATGCAGATATACACCTTCCCAACTGCTCTCAGTGTGCAGACTACTCCTGTCTCCACCAGCGATGGAGAACACTAGAATGGCTTTTTTTTTTTTTACTGCATGCTTGAATTTAAGCACACAGACTCTCTATTATGCACCCACACACAACTTTACACACTTGTTTACTTTCAATTCAGTGTTTTTTGCTGTTCAGCCAAAGGAAACCAAATAACCTCTTCCAAAATGTGGTGCCATTTTCTAGTATCCATGCCTCCAAGTCAGTTTGTGGAAAATGGACTGCATTTTGCAAACAATGATGCGGTAAGAATAAATGATAATAAAACACTTCTGTAAAGTGATTTCAAAATGTTGATAGCCCACTTGTTGGCTAAGCAAGACACTTTCATATAGTTGAAGCTTTATCAGCTTTAACCGGGAATTGGGTGACATTCACTGTCAATCATCAGAGAATGGTGCTAACCTGAAGACAAACCAACTAAACTCTCCAAAATGACCCTACGAGGCATATCAAAATGCCAACAGTCCAAAATGACCTGCTCTCATGGGCACTTATGTAACATGGATGGTAAATGCACTCACTGGTTCTCAGGCAGCAACTGCACAGTACATACTCAATAGATAAACAGAGAGATGGAGAAAATGACATGAAGAAGAGTGAGAGAGAGAGTGAGAGAGGCATACAGATACAGAAAGAAAATGAAAGAGAGCAGATGTGGCCTTTAGGTTGAAACTGCTGAATCACCATGTCCCCTCTCATTACTTCATCATATCATTGGCCTGGAGCACTTTCTCTGGAACCACACACAGTGTGGCTGTCATGAAAAAGGCAAAAAAAAAAAAAAAAACTCAGCAAAGAGGAAAGATGGCAAAAAAAAAAAACCCATACGACAGAGAGAGGCTGTGACAAACAAGACAGAGCATCGAAAAGATATCCAGTGGAAGCGATAAAGGGAGATTCCCAGATCTTGTCCCCCTCTTGTTCCTAATCCTCCCCTGTGTGCTGATGTATCACCTTGAAAGGCCCCAGAGGACACTTTTTCTTCCCTCGCCTATCTCAGCTAGCTCGGCTCTGTTACATAAGGAACGCACGAGGCTACACAAAACACACACACACACACTCACAATCTGCTGAATGGTAAATACGATCACTCTTTTTTCTTGCAGTTTTATTGCTGGACTCCCATTGTGGTCATGTTGTGTCACAGTCAGATATAACCATCCTGGCAGCATTGTCAATATCTGGGAGATTAGAGAATGAGCCATCAGATGCATAGAGACTCATGATACTTGTGGATGCTTATGCAACTGCCATGCAACATTTAAAAGGGGGGCGCCAGTGATACTGCATCTGCACTTAAAACTCATTTCTATCTGCAGATACAATATGCCACATTCCCCCATTTGCAAAACATGTCAAACACATATTTAATGCTAATTTTCTATTTCAAGTTGCAAAGTTTCAATAGAGTTATAAATGCATGATTAAATTGGGGAAAAGAACGAACTTCAGGAAAGGGTGAATGTCAGTAAAAAGGATTAAAAGAAGACGGAGCAAGAGAAATAAAAGCCTTATTGCGTTCCATTACCGTCTCCCACTCCAGATCTTACCCCTGAGAGGAATATTTATTAGGATGTTTTATCTCAATAAATTGTAATTGGCAGGTGGAAATGAGCAGTACTGATTGGAAGCTCATCTCTTTTAGCCTTTCTATCAATCTGTTCATCAAATGTTGCTTGTAATTTTTTGGCATGGCTATAGAACTGGCTTTGTTGTGTTTGTAGATGACGCCTTCTCAGGTATTTAGAGACAATGATTGGATTGATTCATATGCAGAAACCCCTTAAACACCAAGTGTGTTTCCCTGAGCGAAAGGTTTAATTGGTTTGGTTCATTTAGTTACTGAACATTGCAAAGACCAGCTTTCTGCCTCAGCGAAGGTTTGTTAGATTTTCTAAATCATGGAAGGATGTTATAGAAGCATGTTACCATCTTAGTCAAGGGTCTTTTCTATCTTGACTTAACAGTGTGGGAGATTAGGCAATTTTTATAAAGTATTTTAAAAAATCTTTATAGGATGCCTTTGTCATACTGTTCAGCTGTGATTTGTCCTGTATGTCTGCACACGGTTTTGTGTGAGGGATCATGCTGATGATATACATGTGTTTGTAGGCACATAGGCTATATACTTTATATATTTCAGATGATAAGGAGATTGAATTTACTGGAAAAAGTACCTAGCTCACTTTAAGTGGTAGTTATATTTCCCTCTTTCAGTGATGGCATCTCAGGAATCAAAGAGATTTGTGAGTTCATTCAAAATAAAATGAACAGTATGTAAGTAAAAATGATGTCAGGCTGATGCCACCTATTAAAAAACCTTCAAATCCTATTTATTTTTGTAAATGCAATATCAGTTAGAAAATGTACTGTATGTCTGGCAATGACTGATCAGAATCCAGCCCTGATGTCGACATAAGGAATCATTACAGCAGGAGAATTTCCACTGTGATATACTGTACTGTTCTCCAAGTTATATTACTGACAGCCTCAAGTCCCTCTCTTTAGGCCACTAAGGGGAAAATCAATAGCATTTAGCAAAATGGTTCTCTGGCCCAGATGCCTAAAGCAAAGATATATTTTAAATGATATTACATACTTGGCATCATTGAAGTTGCCCATATCCTGCTACTAACTTTAATTTACTAATACAGTATAAAATACATTTTGTGTAACGCAGTATCCACTGCTGACTGCGATGATACAGCATGACTGAGAAAAACAACTGCAGTGTGTTTTACTGTCTAGGCAGTCTGCACTTGTTCATGTCATGTGTACAGGCAGGTGGTAAAAAAAAAAAGTAGCAAACCCAAGCCTTTCTCAATCTATTTCCATTTACATTAAGTAAAGCCCTGCATGCAAATGCCTCTTTGCTACAGAGGCTGCAGGCTGCAGTGTGTCACATTCAGACACCACCACGTCACAGGTGACGACCATCCAATCATACACCACCAAAGCAGTCACAGCAAGAAGCAAGAGATGTTGGATTACCATAATGTAGTGCTGCCAGTCATACTCAGTCGATACAGTGTATTGGAACCTCAATATTCAAGCCTGTATCTACATATAAACAATGCACCCTTGTAGAGAACATCCTGCTCTGACTGTGTTAGAAATTATATCCACTGCACAGTGAAATAAACTGTGAAGTTCATTCAGTGCAATCTCTTGTAATGCAGACATTACTAAATCAGTTTATTTTAGAACTGTACTACAGCTATAGGTAGCATTGTAGCATTAGGTAGTCTGTCAAGGAAATTAGAATTTGTGCCAGAATGGCTAATAGTGACATAGCATTTTAGAATTTGCAGCCACTTAACTCTCAGTACGTAAACCTGCAGTGGCAAGATCTGAAAGAAGCATGTGCTAGTGGGCATGACAGCGTGTTTAAATATGTATAATTAGATTTACTGAACTACAACTGGAAATTATTTTTTCCCAAATCTATCTTCACAAGTCAACTTCCAAAATCATTACTGCAAGAGAGAACAATATAGATCCCCAAACAATCTCAAATCAAGGTCAACCGTGGTCTGAAGCTTTTGACCAGATCACAGCAGATGTAGTTTATTCAGTTGTTACTGACCTCCAGATGGCCAAACTGTTGATTCTGAGTCTTTTATTACATCTAATCCATGTTAAAACTAATCATTCCTGGCCTATGGGAGCAGCATCAATCTCAACTCAAGATCCACTTACTCACTTGTTTTGCTACGCTTTTGACCATATCACACAGTTTTAAGTGGGATACTAAATAATAATCGCAATATGACAACACTCCTCAACATCCAGTAAGCTGAAAAGGTCAAAGGTGCCTCATGCAGACATCCAATACAAGGTTCACAAGATAAAACTATGCCTACATACAGTGGGTACGGAAATTATTCAGACCCCCTTAAATTTTCCCCTCTTTGTTATATTGCAGCCATATGCTAAAATCATTTAATTTCATTTTTTTCCTCATTAATGTACACACAGCACCCCATATTGACAGAAAAACACAGCATTTTTGACATTTTTGCAGATTTATTAAAAAAGAAAAACTGAAATATCACATGGTCATAAGTATTCAGACCCTTTGCTCAGTATTTAGTCAAAGCACCCTTTTGAGCTAATACAGCCATGAGTCTTTTTGGGAATGATGCAACAAGTTTTTCACACCTGCATTTGGGGATCCTCTGTCATTCCTCCTTGCAGATCCTCTCCAGTTCTGTCAGGTTGGATGGTAAACGTTGGTGGACAGCCATTT
>NW_018127881.1:396502-403060 GCF_001952655.1 Monopterus albus
AGCAAAGGGTCTGAATACTTATGACCATGTGATATTTCAGTTTTTCTTTTTTAATAAATATGCAAAAATGTCAAAAATTCTGTTTTCTGTCAATATGGGGTGCTGTGTGTACATTAATGAGGAAAAAAATGAACTTAAATGATTTTAGCATATGGCTGCAATATAACAAAGAGTGAAAAATTTAAGGGGGTCTGAATACTTTCCATACCCACTGTTTATGGCTGTAACAATCCATGATCAACATCCAGACATGCAAGAAACCTTTATAGCCTGAAAATGTAATTTGCAGGAACATAAAGCAGTGAGTGGTGTAGAAATATTAGTACAGAGCCAAGGGCTCACATTAGGCAATGTTTTATTCAGAGCTACAGTACAACGTCTTATAAAAACAGTACCGGTATATGATGTACAAATTTGTAGGATAGGAGTAAAATCATGTTACCCAACATCTGCTGGCACTGGATGGAAACACTTACTCATAGCTCTGTAGTCATCACAAACACATTTATGTACGCACACACACACACACACACACACACACACACATAGCATCATAAAGGCTCACAACAACAGAGGCAGGTGACAGCGTTGGGGGGTGGAATCTGTGAATTCAAACCCCAGCTGAAGGAAAAAAAAGACAGACAAGCTGTCCTGTCTGTTTAGATTAATGGGGCTGTTTGTATTTTGGGAGCACTGAGGAGAGAAACATTTAATTATAAAGACATGAGGCACAAATGAAAACAACATAATAAGACACAATCATTCAAATAAGCTAAAAATCAATTGCAATCGTATGTGTGTGACTTCTTTTTTGAACCATTAAATTATTTAGTTCTCGAGGGCTGCACAAATGTATCAATGTCTCATTTTCAATAAAAGTCAGTCATCATTACACCAGCTACACATAAATGAGCTGTTTTGAATTAACCGAACATCATGTTCTTTCTGGCTGACTATAAGCAAACAATTTTCACACCAAATTTGTTGATCATCCCAAAAACTTGGAACTAGCAAGCCTATTTCTTAAGAGTTCACAAAATATTCCAATTTAATTTGACAACAACACTCAGAATGACTAACATTCAAACCGAATGCCCATCAGTCAGTTGGACAAAACTCAACCAACCATTAAAGTCACTTGTATGTTAACACTTACCACTCATGCTGGGGCTCATCAATGACCAACAGGATCTTGAACTTCTTGGAGAGGGAAGCAGAGGGAGCCGATTGCTCCACAAACCCGGCAGCAGACGCGGCCGTCTGTTTGACCACATTGGTGATGGTGCTGAAGGAGCTGAAGAAGCCAGAGGAACCACCGGAGGAGGAGGACTGGGCCTGTTGGGGCTGCTGAGCCAGTTGGGTTGGACGCCGCTCCTGAGCTGCGGGGGAGCTGGCTGGAGCCTGCAATGGTGCTGGAGCTTTGGTCGGGGACTGGGCAGGGACGGGCGCTGTGGCAGGGGGTGCGCCCTGCTGGGAAGGGGAGGAGGCGGTGGGAGGAGGGGGAGCAGGTGGGTCAGGCCTCTGGAGATCTGTCATGTAGCCATTGGGTAGGTTGGACATGAAGCTGCTGTCAGACAGGCGGCGTCGGAGGAAGTTCATGATTGCGGTCGAAAGGTCGGTCTCTCAGTTGGTCGATTAGATGCTCTCTAAGTGTTTCTCTTGGTTTCTTGGCTGAATGGAGTGAAAGCAGAGACAGGCACAAACGGTTACACAGAGAACCACACTGATCAGAGGTTAGATGAATGACAGAAGGCAGATCAGTCCAAATGATCAAGTGATGGGTGACAGAGAGCTGCTTCTGTGTTGGAGCAAAGGAAAGCAGGAAGGAAAGAAAGGATGGATGAAGCAATGGATACAGCTCTGGTCCAGTCTTCAAGAGACAGCTCTCCAAAGCAAAACAGCAAAACAGCGTGCGTGTATATGGTGTTCCTCCTCCAGAGACTCACACCTCCTCACAAATGTGTGTGCGTGATGTGTCTAAGAGTGTGTCTGAGAGAGAGGTATGGTGTCGCCCCCTTCGGTGAGGTGCTGCTGCTCTCTCCCCTCTGCTTTGCCTGCCTTCCTGCCTCCTAAGCTGCTGCAAGCTGAATGCACTCAAAAGATGCTGTGCTCTCTCTCTCTCTCACCCTTTCACTCGCTCACGCTCCGTTGGCCCTTTTCCTCTCGCTCTCTCACGGCACGCTCACTGACTGTCTCCCCCTCCCCCCTCGCCTCCTCCTCGCTCCTGTCATCATCCTCCTACATCACAGGCTACGTTTGGTGTGTCGTGCTGCAGCCTTGTAGCGCCGAGTGCCGTGTGCAACCAGTGACAGGGGTTTCCTGCGAGCGTGCATAAGGTGGGGTTCACAGATGGAAACACCATCCACCCTATTCTATAAGCCCCACCTCCCTCTCCCACCATTTTTTCAGCCATACATCTCTCAGCCTCTCTCTTCCCTTCATCCTGTCTCCCTCCACTGTGAGCTCATGTACCGTATGTGCCAGTGCCAGTACATTTTCTAGTGGATACATTTTCTGAGTGTGCGCTTATTCCAGTATTTTCCCATTAAAAGCATGTGGCATGACAGAGGGCAAGTTCACATTACACGGTAAAGTGACCCAGATTTTTCCCTCCAAATGAATCAGATCTTTTTATGAATGTGTGAAGGACAGGAGATAAGTACAGCGATTCATATATCTCGCCTGGTTCGATCAATCAAATGATCTCATTTAGTGGAAGGAGCTGCAGTTATGTAATGTGTCCTCCTCTGCAGAAAATAGCACATGGAGGTAACAGTAGTGCTAACCAAGGGTAGTCATACTTGAGGACACCCCGGAGTGATACGCATGATTTTAGGAGCATTTTGCACCATCTTTCTATCTCAGCAGTAGGATCTGTGATGATTATTAGCACAGTCAAATTGTTCAAATGATTCCACACTGTATTCTAAAAGTACTGCAGCATTACTATGTAAAGTAACAACTAGTAAGGGATGCCAAAGCTGTACATTTCTATAATAACAACATCAACATTTGTATAGCCAGCAAATCAACAGTCCTTGCACACCTCAGTGATGGTGAAGGTAAACAATCATATACACACAATGCATACTGTATATAATCTTGCAGGTAAAGAGTAGATGTGATCTCTTTTCTATATCACGTGTGCTGCAGCCTTTTTGCTTTCACGTCTCTTTCACTTTTCATTATTAAACAAGCATCTTCTCCCTATTCTTGGCTTCATCACTACAGTTTTTCAGGCGATGAGAAGAGTAGCTAAATGCTGGCAGCAGCTGCACCTGCACGGTTTACTGCTCTGAGCTTTACTTAAAAAAAAGAGCCAGATGACAGGACGGAGAGAAAGAAGATTATTTAAGCTGGATAAAAAAATCCCTAACACATCTGAACCACACTAGGACAACAGCTTGGCATCAGAAGACTACAGTAAAAGATAATACAGATCTACATTAAAATACCTCAATCTTGTTTTCAGTGGGCAATTATGCCTTTAAGGGTGTAAAGAAGTTGTACTAATTTAGAGATACTCACCAGTCCATTCATTGGATTTAACTGCTCAGTCAATGTCATGCATTGCAATCTCAGGAAACACACAGCTTTCATTATAAATGTAGTTGGTCTGGACTCATACTACAGTATCTTAATTGATGGAAATAAATTCCTTAACCTATTTGCTGTTGAAAGGTTGCTCTTAAGCTGCAATCTAAGCCACTCACATGGTCATATCTCTTTTGAACCTCAGCTATTTCTGTTGACTCATTATTCTCATGATTTTACACATGAGAAATGGTAGCAATTTGCAGGTGAAGAGTGAGTACTGTACACATTACTGCCCATTATTGCACCAGGTTCCATCCAACAACATCGTTCACCTTTGAATCGCCCTTTATTATGGCAGAACTGACATGACACATCCAAAGATGTACAGAAATCGGTCCTTGAACTCAGGTCAGATAATATTTTGTTTGGTAACAAATAAATTACTCTATTTTTTCTGCATAACGGATGCAGGGTGCACGTTTATAGCATGTCATGATGATACAAGCCCGGTTGGGGGTGGGGTTCTGTGTTTAGTGAACCAGAATAGAGCCAGTGAGTCACACAGCTGCAGTGTGAACTGTAGCAACATCAAAAGCTCATCCTGGCCTACATGATTTATGACACACATGCATAACACTTAACACAGCCATTATATAAGTGTGCATGAACACATGCAGGCAACAGAGTCAGCGTAAAACACCGTGTCAGTGTCAAGATTAAAAAGTGGTGTTCTATGCAACAGAAGGTGGGCTCCAGTGTGTTTTCCCTTTCTTTTTCTTTTTTGCACTACCTCCTTTAAAGACACACTACATTGCGTTTATAGCATAACAAATTTTCTTTAACAAAGGTTCTCCAACTAGAAACAAAATTATGGCTCTTCAGCTTTCCTCAGGCTTGCTCCTCTTAGATAAGGCATGGCTATAACTTACACAGGAGATATGATGTGCCTTATATTGCTGTGCTGGAGAAAAAAAACAGCAAGGATATAGCAAACAGCACGGCCGCAATGCCAGGAGCATCACTCATCTGTCAGCACACATGTACTGCAAGTGCAGATTGACAAACATGTGTGCATGTATAGCCTCACACATTCAGTAAACACTAACATGTACACACAAACACAGATGCTGACATGCACACACATGCAGCCCTTTGTCTTGACAGGCATTACTATTAGAGCCAACATGCATGCACACACATATTTGTTTTCATTCCTCGCGAGGACTTATAATTAAACATTTCCTTACCCTAACACTTAAACATAACTACTACAGTACTTACCCTAACCGGCAGAGTCCCCACAATGCAAGTGTGTAAACAAGTTTTAGCCCCCACAATGTGAGCAATACAGTGCCGGGCACACATGTACTGTACCTATCAGCATCATCAACAAATGTAATACTTCGTTCAGTAATTACAAGGATTTTCACTTTTCACGATTTAACTGTTAATATTGTGCGTGTGTGTGTGTGTTTTGCACAAGCCTGGTTAAATGCCGCTTTGGGGGATTTGTTGAAAATGAGTGTATCTGAGTGAATATACAAGGCTCAAACCTCCTATGGCTTCACTGGCTCGATTTAGATAATCCATGAAATATCGAAACACTTGGCTTCTTTGCACATCTGGCATCGACAGTAGATGCTGATGACATGGTATAATACATGTCCTGACCCCTGCAGGGCATGCATTTAATTGTACTATCCAATATTTGAATGAATTATTCAACCCAGTCCATGTTTTATTTAATTGATAAATGTCTTTCTAATGACTAGCTGCAATAGGTCAGCTAATAATAGAAGATTAAAACTAATTAAATGGAGGTTTGCCCTACCGGGAGTCATCTGGCATGCACTGGCAGATTAACTGAAAATACAGGAGGCACACACCAGGAAGCAACAGGGTTGTTCAGGGGCTGTGCTATTGTCTAATCCTGTTTTAAGACAATCCCAGATATTCATTTTCACTGTGGGTTTTTTTGCATTAAAAATGAGCCTTGATGCTACAGTATAATTCAGTTAAAACATCAGGAAAAAAGATGTTAAAATTCTATTCTAGCCTTTGATGCTACTTTGGGGAATAGTGTATATTCAGCTGTGGTATTATAAAAGCTAGCTCTCTGAATGAGCTTGTGTGGATGGATTAAAACACCCACAAGCAATTCAGATATCTGAAGCAAATCTCCACAAATATGCAGGCTTTTGCACATCACACATACATACACACACAACACAATTTACTCTACACAGTGGGTTGCAATGTGCTGATATTTTTGCGATAGGCCTATTGCTCACAACATAAAATTCAAGACTCAAAACTGCCATGGCAACAGGTAGTACAGATTCTGTTCCTATATAACTGTATGAACAGCAGCAAAAGCAGCAAAGCAAGCGATTGCAGTAGTTACAGCAAAGCTCTTAGGTGAGTAGTGAGCAGAGCACTGAAGGATAAAATTATGTTACAAGGCCTGCACAGACATACACTATATGGACACACAGGCGTGTTGGATATACACTACATACAGTATGTACACTGAACCATTACACCCATATGTTATAGCTGAACATATTCTACAAGCATAGACAATAGGTTTAGTGATAGTTAGCATTCTTTAAATTTAAGTTGAGACAGATACTTTGTGTAAATAAATAAACTCACTGCAAATTATCCATGACATCTGTAAAAGACTCAATATTTCTTGTAGAAAGTTGGAGACAGACAAATCTGCAGCAGTGTGAGACTAGTCAAGGCTCAGTTTTCTGTAGCAAACACAGAAAATGATGCTGAAAACTAAGTACAGTGGTTTTTGGTGGAACATTTTAATCAACAATTTGTGCTAGCAGCCTAGTGCTTGTCCAGTTTTAAAGATTACATTTCTAACCCCCTACTGCATCACATGTGACACCACAGTATTATTTAAAAATGCAAAAAGAAAAGAAAAACAGCAACGACTGACCATAATCTGACTAGAAATACTCAACACTAACAAATATGAAAGGAACTATTTTAAAAGTCACAAGACGG
>NW_018127881.1:403088-405205 GCF_001952655.1 Monopterus albus
GCTCTTCAGTTAGTGGTGGGCTTGAAATTGTTTGAGTAAAATGTGTATTTTTGCTGTCGGCCTGCATTCAATATTAACAGAAACATTCTTAAGTGAATGCAGTGAACATTACTTTTAGCTAAATTAATAGTAAAACATTAACTCTGCTTCTGAAATTATTACCCTAGACTTGAAATATCATAAAAAAAAATAACACAGTATTTCTGTACTTTTGGGTAAAAAAAAAGTACTATGCCTGCCACTGACCTGACATTTGCGGTATCTTCTAAATTAATATGAATGTTTATTTACACACAGTAGCTATCAACTACAGAACCTGTATAGACAAAGGATGAATACAAGTACGTAGGCGTTGTTACTGTACAAGAGAAAATGTGCACCTGCTGGTTGAAAGAGGTGGCAAATTCATAGACCACTGGGTCTGATTAGTGTTTGATTTGTGTGTGTGTGTGTGTGTGTGTGTGTGTGTGTGTGTGTGTGTGTGTGTGCGTGTGTGTGCCATAGAAACAGCCAATTAACTAATGTACCTGTACCTGGAACAATCCAGCCTGAAATCACATACTTATTTTATGGAAATTTCTATTAAGTGCTCTCGCGTGATGGTTACTTTTTTCATTAAATATGCATAATTTACTTTTGTAATGTTTATATACATAATCAGCATTTGTCCCATGACAAATCAACCAAAACAATTTCAAACTAAGATTAAACTGACAGTAGTACTGTCATTTTGTTTCGACTTACTTCTGACTGGCATACTATGAATGTAATTGGTTTACTTCCTGCTTGGTGACACTGTTAACCCTTCTGTAGAGTAAGATGAAAGTGACTGCTTCTGCTTCTCTCTTCCTGTGGGGCTCTGGAGCAGCTGTGCATCTACATAATTGCGTATGTGTGTAGCCTTGTTTATATATATATACTTGTGAGGACGGAACACCGAGAACACACGGCTTTGCAGGGACCGGAAGTCATTTGTGGGGGAAGCTGGAGCCTCACGAATAATTGGCTAAATTTTACAAAAATGACGGGGTGTAAGGTTAGAGCAAGTGCTGGCTTTGGTTAAGTGTTAGGGTAAAGGTTCAGGTTAGGTGGGAAGCAGGTTCTGGTTAAGGTTAGGGTAAGTCTCCTGGAAAAGCTGTGGACAGACCCTGTAAGTGCCAACCACAAAGATGTGTGTGTTTGTGCGGTTAATGGTGCATTTTCTTTTTATGTTCCATCACCAGGAATGGGCAGCAATGGCAATCTCCATGGCAACAGGAGTACAAAAGCTGAAGAGATCCATGGAAGAGATGCATGTCTGTACAGTATCTGTGTTTCTCCTCATGAAGACTATGATGTATCAAGTGGACTTTAAATGGACCTGCACTATTGTTTTCCTTTTCTTTGCATGTAGATTTATTACTGTTTATTAAAAATTAAGGGACAGACATATTTTGGTTCTAACAGTGAACAGCAAGTTGAATCTTTACGAGGCCATGCTTATCAAAGCTGCTGACATCTACATGGATTGTTCCTGAGGTGGGCACTCAGGTATTGGAAGTTGTTAATCATGTGCCTCTTTCAGACTAATCCATATAGAACAATTGCCTAAAACATTTCAAATGTGAAAATCTATGTGAAATCCTCACACACATTGATTCAGTTTAATCTGTTCTTGTTCCAAAAAGTTACAAAGGCAGCCTCTGCTTTAATCTCAATGAGTTCAGTCACTTTCACACTGGCCCACACAAACACTGAGAGGAAAGATGGAAGTGTGATGGGAGAATTCTCACTGTGGTTGATGATGTATTTTTACAAAGCTTTCTTCCTGTCTACTTGCCTGTTACCATCTTTGTTGTCTCACTACATGTGTTGAGCCCAGTTACATCATGACAGTTTACTGCTTGAATGTATAAGCAACACTGAGCATGAACGTGTCTATTTCTGTCCTTACATTTCACACAGAGTTGACTATATTGTGTGGTTTCCTTAAACCAGCTATAATCAATATTTTTATAATAACATGTCAAACAACAGCTGATGATGATTACTTTGCTTTTCCTGTTGCCTGGGGCCAAAAATCAGCTAAAGCAGAACATTAACAAGGGGAAAATGATAATAAGTTATGTAAAAAGTAT
>NW_018127881.1:405232-425503 GCF_001952655.1 Monopterus albus
TGAACCGCTAAGGAGCCAGATAGCTATTTCTCTCAAGTGCAAATCTACTTCACCTAAAAAGGACTGTTTGGACAGCATGACTCATGTGTGAATGGCATTATAGCTTCATGAGGTAATCCAGTCATAGTAACTACCTCATCATTATCACAAGAGTTAATATAACCTTTACATGATGTGTAGGATGAAAAAAATCCTACTGGTGCTTCGCTGTCCCTGAATTAACAAGGCACTTTAACACAGTGAGCGAGCTTGCTTGTCAGGATTCTGTGACCTTATCAATATTCATTTGGCTGAAAATGTGGCTCATGGCAGTTAGTAAGATGATAACATTTGTCCTGCTCTACAGGATAATGAGCTACAGAGATAAATGTCATAAATCTATCTACATTCAATATTAATTCATTCAAATAGATATGAGATTATGGGTATAAGACTAGCAACTACAGCATTGCTGAAGACTGGCCTCACAATCTTTTTGGCTTTTAATGTCGAAGACGTATTTCACATAAACCTTATAGCCATAGATAGATTACTGAACGAACCACTGAGCACAGGCCAGGGTGCCCCTCGATTTCTCTTGCAACATATCCCCTAAAAAAGCTGAAATCCGATACAAAACAACCACAAAGAGATGCAAAAATGACTATATATGCAAAATCACTAAAAAGAGACACAAAATGTCTGCCCAGAGATGCTAAAAAATTATAAGGCGATAAAAAACAAAAAAAACAATGAAAAGCAGATGTAAAACATACTCAAAGAAACACAAAATGTCCACCAAGAGATGCTAAACAACTGCAAGAAGATGCAAAATGACCACAAAAAGATGCCAAATGACTATAAAGACATGTAGGAAGGCCACAAGAGAGATGCAGAACATCTTCAAAGACAAAAATAATTAAACTTATAAAGACAAACATAATTATGTTAATGTTAAATTAGCTTTTGTCTTTAATGACTGTATTTACATGTCTTTAGTACTTCAAGCTCAAACTCTGGGTCCAAATATAAATGTCTGGAAACTGATGGGAGCAGTTATTATGTCAGTATGATTAAATTCTCATAGTCCCCCCAAGGATGTGTAATCCAATACAGAATTTAAACACCACAGAAAATAAAACCTGTGGATAGATTTACTAATCTAATGAGATGACCAGCCCAGAACACAATGGTTCTTTTAGAGGCTGCAGACTGTGCAGCTATTGAACCTATTTACTCTGCCCTCACTTATATGAATAAAGTGGACAAAATAGTAAAAACACCTGTCAAAATTATGCAAATAATGCGATACAACTCAACAGTAACAACTACAACCTGCAGAGTGATCATAACATGATCAACATCATTTTAAAACAGTAAAAAAAAGAAAAGAAAAGAAAGGTAGGTCATTTTTTTATGTTAACTAGAATAAAATGCAGGATTAGTTTAATTAAGATGGGTGTAGCTAATAAACTAGCAAATTATAGCATTAATACTAGCTTTAAATTAAGTCAAAGGACTGTGTGGCTTCATGCTGACCTCATATAATTCTTACAAATATATTGGGACCTTTAATTAGTATAAAATGAAATGCTCTGAAAGCACACGACTGACTACCCATACAAATTAGCATTCCCTCATTGCTAGCTAAAACTTAGTAGAATACCGCCCTCTTGTGGCTAAATTTCGAGCAGTTGGGTTTTCATTTAATTGTTTTCTAAGTAGTAAAACGCCACAATGTTTTAGCCCCATTTATAATCAGTCAGCATCGAAGCTACCAACAAAACAACTCGTGCAGCAGTAATTAGTTAGGCTGTTTAACGGTTTGGGTTGATTACCTTCCATCTCTGACTCCCAGCATTGTGAGGGACTCGGTTTCCCATGATCCCCCCTTCCACGCTGGGTAATGTGTGACGCTTATTTTAGGCGACTGTCAGTAGTACGACTGAGTCAAGTTAGTGTGATGGTTACACTGAGCCGATGAAACCTATGGTATTATTATTAGTAGTACCTTATAGTATTATTTACGTTATTTTGTTTATTGTCCTACCAATAAACCAGCTTGTGTCGCTGCTGGTAAGCAATCCTAGCTAGTTTAAAATGACTCTTCCAGCTTTGCACAACACCGGCGTGCTTTACAGAAGGATTTTGTCACAGTTTCCTCAGGATATCAGTTTGGCCTTTGCCTATGGATCTGGCGTTTTCAAACAACACGGGACCGGCCGAGGTCAAATGGAGGTGAATACTACACGTCCAGCGCCTAGTTTTCAAACTTATCTTATTAAACTTGCACTGTATAACACTGTGAGAGTGATATTGCATTACATTATTCTAATATGTTGTCCTACGTTAATTTAGTCAAACTGATGGCCAGTTTTTGAAAAATTATGCACTTAACCTGCTGTATACCCTTTAATTATCCCGTAATGTTAATGCTATAATAACTTATCCTGTAATGAATAAAGTTAATTGTTTTGAACCTGCACAGGAATTACATTGGGAACTATTTCAAGTGATTATTTTAGTATTTTTTTCCTAGAAAAAACAAACAAACAAACAAAAAAACTCTAAACCTTTGCTGCTTCTAGCTTTTCACTTGATATTCTTAAATGGAACTTTGCCCACTTTTAACAACAGAGCTTTGTAGACATAGTCCTGCAATATGATCATATCATCACTATGATTTCACTGAATGTTGACTAGTCACTGTGTGTTAGAATTTGAAAATGTGCCCTAATTTGTGGCTCATCAAAATGTGGTTGTCATTTTTAATACATACAGAAGAACATGCTAGACTTTGTGTTTGCGGTGGATGACCCAGTGACGTGGCACACCATGAATCTGCTACAGAACCGCAAACATTACTCCATCCTCAAGCTGCTGGGTCCCACAATGATCAGCTCCATACAAAATGAATATGGGGCTGCAGCATACTACAACACACTGGTGCCTATGGATGGGAGGGTAAGTGGTATGTCTTGGCTTCTTTTCCTTTTATTGTTCACCAAAAGGATGGTAGTCCCTAGTCTAGTGAACACACATTGACTTATTTTTCTTGATGATGATTCAAGTTGTTTGTTCTGACAGTATTTGTTTGACCAACAATAAGCTGTACATTATTAGAATTGTATGTGTTTAATTGACTGGGCTAGAGATCCAGACCAAACTTGTCTTTAAATATGAAAAGAAATGTGAGTTTATAGAAAAACATTGTTGAAAATCTACTTGATTTTGTGTGAATGCAGATTATCGGATTTAGTAAATATAAATATAGTCAATATATTTTAAACTGATTTTTATTTAACCAGGAAGTCCCACTGAAATTTCAAACCTCTTTTACAAGGGATACCTGGCCAAAAAAGTGTTAACTACATACATGTATCTTTGTTTTTCAGTTAATCAAATATGGTGTGATTAGTACAGAGTCTCTAATTGATGACTTGATGCACTGGAAGACAATGTACATTGCTGGACGCCTTCACAAACCGGTCAGTATAATGATTAGACTGTGACCGAATCAATCTGAAAAAAAGATACATAAAACACTTAATTTTGCTAAATGTTGTCCCAGCTTTTGACAGAGTTGTTTAAAATAGGTAGAAACAGCTGAATGTTTCCCAAAAAGGATTCAGTATAGTTCTCTTTTTTTTTTTTTATTAAATAACTACATATTTTTATGATTGTACAATAAAGTATTCAATGAAATTTCTTCATGTTTTGCTACAATGTAAGAGCACAAATAATTGTATCCATACTTATGTGTGCGCATGCATGTGCATGTCCGTTTCCTTGCAGGTGAAAATGCTGGTGCAGAGTGAGAATGGAAAGCTCCAGTCGGCCTTGGTGGCCAACCTGAAGAGTGCTGTGATGGCTTCCTTCCTCATGCTGCCAGAGAGCTTCACTGAAGATGAGCTTTTCCTGCAGATAGCTGGCCTTTCTTATGCTGGTATCTAACCCACATAGCTACATCAATTCAATGAAAATGAAATGTATAAACATTTATAACATGCACATACTTCTTAGCACTGTAAGAACCGCATAGAACAGCTCCAGTGGTCTGACCTGTGGTTAGACTGTTGAGCTAATGAGTAATTTAACACTACCAGGAAATGTACACAGGAAACTGAACACCAGAAGGATTTTAGAATCCCAGAATGTGTTATTGCTGTGGTCCTAGAGCAAAGAGGAAAAGTGCAATGCAAATGTCACCACAAATATGTATGTTACACATAAGGGTGAGCATTTTGTCCGTCTCTCTGAAGGGGATTTTAGGATGCTGTTTGGAGAGGAGAAATCCAAGGTGGCCAATATTGTCAAAGACAACATTCAGCACTTCAGGACTTTGTATAGTAACATCCTACAGGATTGCCCTCAGGTGGTCTACAAACCTCAGCAGGGAAAATTAGAGGTAAACCTTGGCACAGACACACACCTACTTTTAAAAGTTTTCACTTGATAGTTGAGCTATGTAGTTCAGTTTGGTCATTGTGTGTTATATGTACAACTTTTCCCTTGTATGTTATATTATCCTAAGATCAAAATGGAAAATTTACGGGTATTAGATAAAAAAAAAAAAAGTTGTACCCTAAAAAGAGAAACTAATCATCCATCCGAACTGCAGGCAAAACAGCTCAGTACTACATTCAATATGAGTCACCTTTCCTATCAAGTAGATGAATATCTTTTTACTTGAACAGTACAATGTGCTCACAGTCCCGGTAGTAAATTTTAAATTGAGTGTGACTAACTTGGCGCTCTGCCCTTATACCTGTTATGTTCAGTATTAACTGTCACAATGTGAAACGTGCAGTATGTGATTGGCATATGTACACATTCCTAAGCAATTCTTCTTCGTGTACAGTTTAATCCACCACCCCCTTTTATAGCTATAAGGAAATCCACACCTCAGGCATCACACCATGCTAGAATAACACGTTTAGTAAGTTGTTTAGTGGATTAGCTAAAAGCCAAGTACTGTGGATGTATTTGTAAATGAGTAACAGGTTTTGCAGTGAGCATTGCGTGTGAGCTGCTGCATATGGGAAAAACCCTTGTACCTCTGTATGTCATTAAGCAGCACAGCAGACATCATCTGTGCAAGAGGCAGCTCCAGACTGATGTGCAGTTGATTCTGTTCTAACTTTAGTGGCTGTGTCACTATTAACGAAATGCTTTTCTTCTGTCATTCTTAATGTCACAAGGTCGTTACTGGTGATTTAATGTTGAGTTTTTGAAGTCAATATAGTTTCACTCGATGTATATACACAGTTCATTCCTAATAACAGTATGCTTTGTTTGTTTACATTTGATTGAATCTGTAGATGCAATAGTTGGTGTAGCTGCTGGTATTCAGTTTACTGTATTTATTCTTGTGTACCTGCAGGTAGACAAAAGCCCTGAAGGGCAGTTTATCCAGTTGATGGCGTTGCCTCGGACCCTCCAGCAAAGGATCACAAGGCTGGTCGACCCTCCGGGGAAGAACCGAGACGTGGAGGAGATCCTGCTGCAGGTGGCTCAGGACCCAGACTGTGGAACTGTCATACAACAAGGTTTGGACTAGTGCATGGGTGGAGAGATGTAGAACAGAGGAAGGAAAATAGAGAAAACAGGAGAGCGTTGTCTTGGTTTCATTAAATCACCAATAATATGAAACACTAAAAGAGAAGAACCCTGAACAGATGATTGGTTTGTGGTTCGGTAATAACAAAGTAGTGGATGGACATTCAATAGTCACCTTAAATGTTAGAAAATAAAAAAGGTTCTAGTCTAGACAGACATAGATGGATAGAGTAAAAGCAAAATAATAAATCCCAACTTTATTCTGCAGGAGGAATGCCACTGTTACTTGATTAAACAGGTTCTACTCATAAGCAGCATTAAATCATATTGCAGAGCGATGAGAAGTCTAGTGTGTTATAATTGCATCTTCTTCCTCAGGTGTCTCATCTATTGTGAAATCCTCCAGTATAACACAGAGTGTCAAAGGCATTGCTACAGCTGGTAAGCACACTTGTCATTTTTATTTGATATTTTTGGCAGATCCTATAAAGTTGTCTTTGTGCTTGCTGGCTACAGCTTCAGATTTACTGTATAGCTATGAGGGTGGTATTGATCTTCTCATGCAACTCTAAGCAAAAAGGCAAATCAGTTTTTTTGCCAAAATGTCACAGTATTACACAGTTTGTGCCTCTTAATTTAAAAAATGTACAGTCCAATGAAAGATCGTCCACTTTAAAAAAAAAAAAGTACTAAGAAGTGACATTTTGGATAAACTAGATGTCGCTAAAGTGTGTTCCTAAACCTTTTACTGTGTATTAACAATAGCTGTAATGTAGAGATAATGTTCTTCTATTGTGGTTGTTAATGTTGATTGTGTGTCCTGGTCCTCTCCAGGCTTGTGGAAGACAATTTTATACAGCTCCAAAAAACTGATGAAGGTGTGGAAGGGCTGGAGGAGGAAACCATCTGTGTCCTGAACCTGTCTGTTACCTGTCTGTCTTTATGGATATCAGTCCAACAACCAACATCCATCCTGTGATTTTTACCCTGACAAAGTGGAACTGGAACAATCACAGACTAACCTCTGGTTGCGTCACTCCATCGTATCTGTGAATGGGTTCACTGACCATATGTAAAGCTGTCTGAATAGTTTCTCCTACTGTCCTTTATCAAGCTATTCATAAAGTTGTAGAATAAGTGGTGACATTTAAGGTTAATATAGATTGGACCTTGTTGGATAGTGATGACTAGAATGGCTGGTGAGACACTGCTGAAAGGACTAGATCTACATTTTATGCTAATGTAGTTAAAAGCAGCACAAAGCACAGCATGCAACGAGTACCATGAGAGTAATGAAGAAATGGCTAGCATGACAGGATCTTCTCCTCTGGGGCGTTTCCCATCTGTGTTTTCTCTCTGTGGACGGTGCAGCATAGATGACAGATGATGGGCAGCTACGGTTCTGAAATAAAGTGAAAATTGATACTTGTGGGTAATTTTCATCACTGTACTCGACAAAGGAGGCCACCGAGTTCCTTTCACCAGCTGTAGACTGGTGTTACATATCACAAACACACACATTCTCTCTTTGCCAAAGATCTCAACTCTTCACGTCTTAAGTGCTTTGATAGTTAGCCATATCTCAGTGAGTATTTGACTGAAAATAGAACCACACTTTTTTCAGAAGCTGTTTGGAAGGATTGCAGCTCTGATGAGTAAATGCATCAAACACTTTTTGTCTACTTCACTTAATAAACTTTAAACATATGATTACTTTCGTTGGCACAGCATGTTTTTTTTTGTTGTTGTTTACGTTACTGTAGGTCCACAAAAAACTCAAAGTAAGTTCACAATGAAAGAAAATCATTAAAGTTTGGTGGGTCATTAATGGAAGACCATAAGCTCCTGTAGCCTGTTGCTGAGCATCATCAGTCTGAAGTTGCAGTTGCCAAGTGGAAGTCATTATTACCTTTTTGTCATCTCAATTGTTGTACTATATATATATATATATGCACACAGTCTAATCTCATTAAACTTAACAAAATATAACTAATCTACACTGGGAATAAGTTAATTCCTTTCTTAAACAATAACTCCTGTACAAAAGTGTGAAGGCCCCGCCGTGGCCTTCAGTGTGTGAAGGCCTAAACCCCCAGCAGCAGTAGAATTAGCTAGGTAATGTTCTTTTGTTCGTGTGTGTAGATTTAAGTTGTAGGTAGATGTTAGGCATTTGATTTGATATATACAATTAAGATTTACATAGCGTCTTTGTCCATTCCCTGTGCGTGTTATTGGTTTGGCCAGCAGGTATATGTGTTCCCCCATTTGTTCAGTTTGCTGTATTTTGAGTTTCTTTATCTTTTGTTGACCTGTTTTAGGGCCCAGTTTGCTTCATATTGATGTTTGTATTTTTTTTTCTTATTTTTGGGTGAATATAAAGCCCATCATTTTTGAACTGTAAAAGCTGTGCCCTCTGCCTTTCTGTTTGGTCCCTGACAAAAACTAAATACACATCAGATATTATGCAAATAAGATCACTGTTGTGATCAAAGTTTACTGGTTATTTTGCTGTCATATCACAGTCACAACAGAGAGCACCATTTACTTCCTGGTTCCTTCCTGGTGCACTTCACCTGTTTATGTACCTTTACACTACTACATCATGAGTCGTACTTGATTTCACTGGACACACCTCAATATTTGAAATTCTCCTTACATATTCTGCATATACTGTATATATGTATAATTTTCTGATTATATTTGTGTAGACTTTTGAGATGTATTGAAATACTTAGATATTGACTAAATAAAGGTCTAGGAACTGCCTTTCCCAAAAGTACTTGTAGCTTCGAAGCGACTTCTCTTAAAATCCATTTAGATTCAAACGAATGGCGTGTTTCGTCACACCAGACTCTCAGTAAACACGGTGACAGCAGCACAACCTTCAGAGGATGTGATGCAATGGGCAATTATCATAATCTATGCTGATATCATGGCTTCAGTCCTCCACCAATCAGAGCGCTTCACTTTCACCACCTGCTAGGAACCGAATTCCATCATTCCAGGCATTCTTGCCCCCTTCCTCCCTCCCTCCTCATCCTCCTCCTCTTCTCCTTACAGGTTTACAACCAACTTTGTCCCGACAGCTCAGCTACTGTTGTCCTGCCTCGTACAGGACCGCTTTTCTACGGCTTTTTGTTTCGCATGTTATTTGTATGGGAAATATATGTTTGTCTTTTCTATTAATTTATTTATTGTGTGGACATTATCATACTGGAAGATACCAAAGTGGCGCTTGAAGGAGGTATGTGCTACAACACATGAAGTTGTGTGTGACTGACAATGTTTCGGGTTTGTAGGGTAAGAGTCAGATGAGAGGTCAGAGATGTTGTTTACTGTTCTTTATGAAGGCTGCTTAGAGAAAAGACGCACGACAGGGCTGATACAGAGTCCGCGTTGATGCACAAAGATGACAGTGGAAATTCCATTCACGGTAGGAAGCGGCGCTGGCTGCGTCTCAAACTTTCTAGAAACCTTCCCTCTCACGCTTTCCTCCACCGATTTTGAGCCATTTGGGCCACTTTTCTCTGTTGCAGGAAACGAGCCAGTCGTCTTTCGTGCCAGTTTTTTTCAAGTTAGTGCCAGATTATTTTGCTGTGGATACTTTTCAAGGGAGCACTGACAAGGAAGCACCGAGTCAAACTGATATAAATACTGTACACGGCTGCCGGGAATACAAGTGGACGCACTTGTTACTGATATACTCAGTTTCACTTTGCCCGACTCGTTCACAGATGCACACACACACGCACACACATGTAGACGGTGTTGTGATAGAGTCACACTGAGAACAGACATGACATGTTAGCATTTTAGTCTGAAACAGCGGGGATTGTTTTTGATAATGATTTCGCTCACAAGGCATTTTTCCTGGAGAAATGACGGAGCGGTATCTGAGGAATGCAGAGACAGTTTTGCTTTTTAAATCCACAAATACCTTTCATAGCAACTATACTGAGGGCTCGACATTGTGGGACAAAAATCCAAAAAATGTTTACACAAACCACAACAAAAGGTACATTTTAGAAGGAGCAAATATCACAGGAAGGTTAGGAGGGACTAAGTCATGTGGTACCATAGTGATGGAAGAAGTATTCATGGCCTTTAAATGGAGCAATGCAACCATAGTCCTGAATTTAAGTGCAAAAGTAATATCAGTAAAATGTATTTACTATAGGTATCAAAAGTAAGGTACTGGCCCCTTAATCTTATTATTAGGGATGGGACAATACAGTATATCAAAATTCTATATATATCACAATACAAAAACATTATATCTGTCATCTATGAATTTTTAATTGTATCGTGATTGAATCGAATCCTACACACCATATTGTGTATTGTATTATATAGATAGTTATTATATATGCAGCTGGTTCCAGTTTCTCAAATGTGACAGTTATATAGGCTAGTAAACTCAATACCTTTGGCTTCTGGACTGCTGGTTGGACAAAACAACTCATCTGTAATCTTAGACTTTGGGAAACAGCAGCATGCATTTTTCACTACTTTCTGAAATTATAGACTAGATGATTTATTTTCTTTTTCATGGTGGTTTTCTTTTTATATGTTTGCACCAGCTAAAATATGACCAGTCACAGATTATGGACCTGCGGACTGGACTTAAAGTAAGGCAGATGGTCTAGTTATTGTAGCTTGTTTCAGTTTAATTGTAGGATTCAGACAACTGCCTTGAGAAATCTAGATATGTAAGAGACTCACAATGATTTTCATTTAGTAAATTAGGTTTATTGTCTAGTGCTATATATACCTTTTAATGTGTCTCTTCTGCAGCAATGCAGTGTATTATAGCTACTAATATTAAATCCTTTGGTAACACTTTATTTATGGGTCCATTATTTCCTAGCAATTTTTTGAGAGTTTGCAGGAAAGGACCCTTAGTTTGGCACTAATTACAGGAAAAAATCCGACTGGTTGTGTTAGCTTAGAATTTAGAAATAGCTGTGTACCAACTGAACTCCTGCTGTCTTACCTGTAAGTAGTACCAAAATATTTCGGTCTTTCCAGAAAACGTCATGGGGGATCATTTGGAAATGAATTTACAGAGCCATGAAACAAAGTGTTACTCATCACCAACAATACAGGTGATGAGACTTTTGGGATATTGTTTTAATTGGCAAATGCATGAAATGCTACACATCTTTTAATTAATTAACCTTTCAACAGAGTGCCGTCCCCTCTGTCTCGCAGGAGTCCAAGCATGGAGACACCTCTGGATGTTCTGTCAAGAGCAGCATCATTTGTTCATGCAAATGAAGAAGAGAGTAAGTTTTCTCACAGCTCTGGTTTCTGTTTGTGTGTCAGTAGAATTGTAGTTGAAAGACCCCCCCCCCAACAGGTTTGTGCTGTCAAAAGAATTATACATAAATGATTTGTTTCATTAGAGTTTGTGTTACATATGGATTAAGTGCAACATGATTTTCAGCTCAAGTCTCAGCCCTGTTTTCTGATGTTAAGACAATAGACATCTTTGTGTTGTGCAGGCTTGCAGTTGCAGATACACAGGCAAATACGACCAACCACGCTCAACTGTCACCAGTACTGCTTTTTAAGTTATTGCTTGCTTGTGTTATTAACCTGCATTCCCTGGAATCGGGATGAGGTTGTGTTTGCATATCTGTCTCAGTATGTTTCTGTGTTACTCTGGCACTTTTTCTAACTTCTGTCCGTTATCTCATTGATCTCTATCCATCTTTTTTTTTCAATCCCTTCCCAGTCTCCCTTCCTCCATTTTATTACTCCTGCTCTATCCTTTTCTGTCATTTCCTTCGTCCCCTCTTAATCATGGCTTTGAAGGGGAAAAAAAAAATTCCTTCCAAGATCAGGGAGAAATGGCCAGTCCTTTTCGGCAGGCCTCTCTGCAGCTAACAGGGCTCAGAGCTGAGCAACACTTAACATTCAGTGGGTGCTACCGGATAGTTGATCTGCACAGATCAGCAAAAAGCCAGGACTGACTATGGGGTGTTATTATACATTTTTACAAAGTTTTTTATGTTGTTGAGGGGGTTAGGGGGACTGAAGCATCGGGGGGCACAAACCTTTTAAATCCTAGAAGGAACCAAGTGATGTACTGAACTCCATTATGATAAGTGTATGTTTTAAATGTGGTAGAATCTTGCTGTTAAGTCCATTTCGGATTGAGAAAACAGCATCAGTTTCCTCATTTAGAGTTCACTATCTTTAAAACTTGCATAATACCTGATAAACTGTGAATGTACATGGTTATAACAAATAGAGGAAAGTGTGCAGTTAGATAATCACTTGTTTTCACTGGTGTATTGAGAGACTGGGAATATTTAGAAAAGAGACTCTGTTTTAATGTCTCCCATGTCGCCAGCTTGTTCCCATAATGGTGCAGCTTAAATGAGCTGAATATCAGCTTCCTTGCACTTCTGAGTAAAATGGCATGGGAGCTCTCCTCCCCACCTCCTCTACTCCCTGCAGTGTTTTTGTTTTTTCCTCTGCGCTGATGTCACTTTTGGTTGTGGGTCCTGCATGGCCTCTTTGTCCAAAGACAAAGCGCTCAACCTGTTTTAACAATAGCGCTCTAGAAAGGGGTGAACTAGCTAGTCAGCCAACCAGCTAGTCTGCCAGACCAGCTCTGAGCCAGCCAGCTATCCAGACCAACAGGCAGTTGAGTAACCCCTGCCTGCTTGTTAGCATTTATGACGAGCCTTTGTAATGCCTGTGCAGTGCTTGACAGCAGAGCGTTTACCACAGAACAGGGAGAAGCTCGGGCCTGCCTTCACAACAGCCACTTAACCTCACTGGGACCAAGTGGGACTTGTCAGGGCAGTGCTGCACGTCACAACAGTTAGAACTCGAAATGAAAAGCATTGCTCAGGATTTGAAAACTACAGCCCTGCAGATAACCCATCTCTGTTGGAAATGAATTTATCAGATAATTACACAAATGCTGTCTTGAGGAAAGTGGAATTACAGTGTATGAATAATGTATTAGGTCATTTCTGAGGTTGTGCTGCTTTGCCTGGCTTTAAAATGGAAAATATACTACAGTAATATCCTGAAATGGAATTTTTGGCCTTGGCCCAGATTAATAATTGCTTATCTAAAATTCAAATAAACTTTTAAAGAAAAACATTAGGTTTTAGTAAAACCTTGTCAATCTTGACTGAGCACATTTTGAAACCAATTTTGTGTGGTTGTAGATTTGCAACAGATAAAATATTTGGAGTACTGGTTGTGGTGGTTGATAGTATCAGCGGCTTTTTCACGGAGTAAGGGCATCAGCTCACAGTTGTAACAATTTGAAATATCACAAGCCATACATCTACATCTGCCTTGCAGGTTCAAGTCAAGTCAGTTTTATTTTTATAGCCCAAAATCACAAATTTACCTCATGGACATTAAGGATTTATACAACATACAACCCACTATGCTTTGACCCTGGATTTGTATCAGGAAATAAATCTCCCCTAAAAATATTTAAAAGTCATGAAGAGCAACAGAGGAGGGACGGACAGACATGCAGTAGGTGTCGTATATACAGAGTGGACAGAAGCAGCAGTAGAAAAATTGACAAAATTTGATAACTATAGCGGAGTGTTGTCAAGTAATTAAATCTACATGTATCATCTTTTATGATGATACAATGGCACATCCAACAGATTCCGAGCAACATTAATGTTCACTTTGTTGTGTTGTGTTTTGGTCGACCTAATGAATTTAAGTCTAATAGTCACTCTCACTTTTGGCTTCCACTTCCTCCTAGGGGAAGTATCTGGCTCTTGAGAAGCAAAAAGCTCTACTGTGTGCTTTTAAGCTTTTTGCACAAAAATTAACTGCCTGTTGTGACTGAAAGCAACACCGGTGAGAGTGAACCACATCCGTTAGGTTGCAGGTCAGTGTGTTTATATGCACTTAAATAACTGGCTTTTTCCAGTAAGCTTGATTACTTAAAAGTCATGTAAACGATAAATATAATTCTTTACATGATTAATGAGGTTTCCAATCAAGTACACATGCTCCGACACAAACACACAACAAAATATACAGGCAATGGGACAAAGTGTTTTGAGTGAAGAATGTGGATGCTGGACCAGCTGAGGCTTTTTGAACCCAGAAGAAGAAAGCCCTCCGCTCTCTTTCACACACAGATACGGCACACCCTTCAGCAGGTCTGACTTTGGTGTCAGTGAGTTTAAGCTCCCACCTTCTGGTTGGAGGACAAGCTGTCTGCATGCGACACTAATCATAGGTCTTAAGTCACAGTCCTGACCTTGAATATACAGTATAGTGATTACATGTGCTCTAAAAAAAAAAAACACAGTGAAGTAATCTCTGCCTTTATGTTTAAATGGTGAATGCAAAAAAATGCTTAATACTTGCCATCATCTCTCCATAGCAATTTTGGTGGCTACTAGGAAGATCCTGCAGCATGCACCACCCTTCCTGGAAGCAAACCTGTATTTGTAGTGAACCCTAAACATTCAGGATTATACTACAGGCTCGGTGTTTTCTAAAACATGGCATTTTTTGGTATGCGTTTAGTATGTTTTTAAATTCAGTGGCATTGCCAGTGAGCAGGCCCTGACCATGCTTGTTGGATTTTAGATGTCAGATCAAAGACAGTTATTCCAAGGACGGCCGGTGGCTTAGGGCCATACTGAGGGGAGAGAATATGGAGTTTTTGTTTTGGACAGGAACCACAACAAAAGAACTGGTGCCAAGACGATATGGTTGGGTGAGATCTGTGGAGGACCCTGTGCTCTAGTTCTGTACACTGAAATCCTGCTTCTTTGTTTAGAGAAAACACACATACTCAGAATACCCCGTTCATTGTTATAGTTTCCATGGTTTGTTCAAACCCTGGCAGTCTTTTCTTAGCTTGTACTGAGGGTTTTGGTCTAAGGGAAGCAGTTTATTAAAACAGAGCCTTCTATATTGTTCTGTTTAATAGACAGGTAGTAGCTGATGGACAAAATAAGAAAACCTTACAGTATAATTCCTTCTAATGCAACAACGCTACAAACTACAGCCTTTAAACTGAGCTGTTTCAAAACCTGAACATTTTGAAGTTAAACAGTTGTATTCATTGCAAAGCTGTTGTATAGGATTGTGTGATTTTTGACAGTTATTCCTGTTGTTTTTTTCCATCTCCTGCATAAATGTCTGGTTTGGATGGTGGATGGATGTAAATCTGGTTATTGCTTACTAGTATATATCTGGTCACCGCTGTCTAAATTTAATGATGAACTGCATCTTTCTTGAGCATTAGATAGCTGGCTAATTTAAAAATGATAACCGAAATTTATCCATACACCAACATGTCTTAGCTCAAACTGAGGTAGTATTTTACCAAGGGCCTATTATACATTTTTATATATATATTATCACATGGTTCACATTTTAAAGGCTTTAAAGCTTGGTGTGGTTGTCCTCTCAGCAGTGGAGACTAGCCAGAGCCTGTTGATGTTTGATGATGTGTATACTCAGATCAGCACGGAAAGTGAAATTTGAGATCTTGTATATTGCCACCTTGTCTAACCCTTGCTGGAGGCAGGTGAGGAGTAATTTTATAAAGGATTCATACCTGTGGGTGGGATGGGTTGGGTTTTTGGATGTGTGTGTACAGCTTCTTCAGCAGGGAGTGGGCTTGCCCTCCAGCTCATCCAGGTTTCTGACAGACTTCTCTCAATGCAGCCTGTGGAACATGACACAGGTATTAGTAAGCAGCATAACGCTCTGTAATGGATCTTCCCTGTATGGCCTCTTAAGGCATTTTAAAGTTAAGAACCTAAACTGTAACACACATTGTGGTCCTTGGATGGATTGGTAACCTAGCTAGTCACAACAAAAAGGAGGTGGGCTTTGATGCATTGTACACAGCAGGTGATGTTCTTTTGCAGGATTTGTGAAACCAATTTTTTACATAAAAAAAAAAAATCTGTGGCACATGAAACTTGCACACATGTAGTGTTCATTTACCCTGCACCAAAAAAATAGGTGTTCACATGAAAGGCTGTGTGCTGTATTGTCCCCACACTGTTAGCAGTCAGTATTTGTTGCCTTTTTATTAATAAATAGGATACCAAGATATCATTAAGACGTTTACGGCATGTGAGGCATTACTGTAAGAATCCTGCCACTGCTTCTGATAAAGGCTTAAGAACAGGAGTAGCTGTGCTGTTGGTCTGTTTGTTGTTCAGGAAAGGTCAAATGATAAAGTATAACAGGTTACATAACTAATCATAGTCCAGCAATGAGATGGAGAGAGTCTATCAATATTATTTAATAAAGAAGTCTGTATATTTGTGTTTGTGTATTACAGAGAGAAAGTGCTGTCTGGATGTGACAGTAATGAAACACAAAGCAGGTGCTCCTCATGCAGGAGTAGGCGTATTACTGTGGGCAGTATTTGGTCGGAGTGTGTTTGTTTTTATGGATATGATTGGTGCTCAATTTAAATCAATGTTAAGTGTGCTGATTTGAAGTTTCCAAGTTGAATGTTTCAGCCTGTTTCTCGGTACAGTATTCCACTTGTGTCCCAGCCAGTTGAATACTATACAAAAACGTACTGCAGATATCCAACACTGAATTGCCAAAGGTGACAGCACAGACACTGTCTCATATTTGTGTAGTTGATGTCGCAAAACAAAATTTGGCATGCAAGCTGGTTTGAAAAACTGAAACTGTGGCCCAGCCCACTTACATGAATAAAATCAGCAAACTGTACATTTGCTTTGTTTGTATTAAAAGGAATGGTTTGTCAACTTCTCAATACAGGCATAGGTCACTGTTTAAGAGATGATGTGCAGCTCACTGTTCACTGGTCAGCCCTAATGCTGAAGGAGTGCTATGTTTAAAGTTAAACTATGTATAAAGAAATTCATGAAGTGCTCACCCACAGTGCCTGAAAAGCTGGTTGTGACAAGCGGCTGCTTCTCAACCACTCTCCCATAGCATCCGCCTATCTGTTGTTGTCTTACCCTCCTCCCTCATTCATCTTTGTGTGCTTCTTTTGGCTACACACACACAAACACACAGGTGCTTAAGTCTTCACCACTGCTTTGTCAATGTCGTGGTTCAGTGAGCAGCCATTAGGAATAGAGGGGCATGGTCAAAGGTCAAGTGTTAAAGGGTCATCATGACGAGTCACAAGGTTAAACATAATTGACTTGTTTTTCTCTGCTCACAGCACTTCTGTTTTACCTTTCACTAAAACAATGTAAGATATTCTTTGTCATTTTTCTTCCACAAAAACAGTACATTTACACACATGAAATTACATTTTTTATTTTTTGATATGACACATTTGGCCTCGTCACTGCATTTAGCCATATGCTTCTTTGATACACTTGTTCTCACCAACAGCTTCTTTTCACCTGCCAGTGATAAGGTGATGTCAACAGTACGTAGGACATGAAGATGGATTTCTGGTCTTTCAGACTAGAGTTGTATCACAAGTCATCTACCACTTTCAAAAGGCCAGGTTGTTTATACCTTTTTTTTTGGCGCCACCAGCATCTCACTCCCAGTTAATTTCCTAAACAAAGCCTGAATCAATTGGTCAAATGCTGTTTTTTTTTTTTTATGGGCCCTCACCTCATAAGAGTGGTTGCTTGCCTTTGGGGTCAAAGCAACTTTTGTTAATACTGGCATCCAGACTGAAAAATGTGAAAGCATCCATGCCCTACATTTGCTCTCAGTAAATGCCACTCCTGCTGGTCCATATACCAGCTCTGCTGTCGTAGCGAGGGAGCTTTTTCCCAGAGCTGCATTGACCACACATACTTTGCATTCCTCTCTTTTTGATAGCACTCACCATAGTTACTCAGAATGAAATGAAACAGGATTTCATTGTCTCTCACAAAGAAAAAGGTAACATTTATAATACTAATCTTTCTTTTTAGTGAAGTCAGAGGTGATACAATATGATTAATGACTCCACACTTGTGCAGGTGTTGAACAAGAAAAGTTAGCACAAAACATAAAGATACAGCAGGTTTAGAGTGTTAATTACAGGTGAATTTTGGTACGATTTAGTCCAGTGATATCAGTTTAAATGCACACATTGTGAATAAAAATAAAATAATACAGTTATTTTCTATTGCTGTTGCCTTACAGCACATTGAGAGTCACTGTACCAGAGTCAAATTCTTGTATGTTCAAACATACTTGGCCATTAAAGACAATTCTGATTCTGAAGAAGATAGAAAAGGTTGTGTTGACAACAATCTAGGCACTGATGCTGAACATGAGTGCCAAGAGGTAGAGCCTGCTGTCCCACACAGAAACAATCTTGGTCCCTCAGGTCATTTTGTTACCAGCTAATTGTTAGCAGGGCAAGAATGTTGTCATAGGTCCCACTGGTCAATGGAAGCACTGAAACAGCAATCATTTTCCATTACCAGAAATGAGATCTCTTGTGGCGTGATGTATTTTAAACTCTTGATCCTCTTAAATTAGCAACAAAACAGACATGACTTGCATCAATTTTTTCTCTGTCAGCAGTTCTATAACATATTTGGATAAATGTGTTTTTCATATTTTAGTTTGAAAGAGTGAAAGTCTCAACTTGCTGCTCATAAAATATTTGCATCTCACAATCAGTTGAGTTGGGTTCCATACAGTAACATAACTATAAAAACACACTGCAGATTTCCTACACAGAGCTGTCAGAATGTGAGAGTTCAGCCACTGTCTGCTCATGTTTATGTTGTTTATGCCATAAACAAAATTTGGCAGCCAAACCAAGGGGGAGGATTTATGGGAACACTCATGGTTGGAGACAGAAAAGAAGAACAGAAAACAGAAGAGGTTCAACATGGCACATTTAATGAAGACACCTGGGGCCTGATATTGCATCGTAAGACAAGAGTTTTGTTAAATTAGTAGAGCAAAAAGTGCTGGCAGTATGAGAGAAGAAACAAAGGGAAAAGAGCAAATAGACAGCAGGTCAGTTTGAGTTGAGAGAAGAATGAGACAGTTTGCTCACATGGCAAAAGAGAAGCAAGACAGATGAGCTGTGAGGAGGAGAGGGCCACACATGACTCAGACGTCTTGGCTGCAAGACACTACACAAGCTACAGCTGGCTCATCTCATTTCTGTCACTGTTATACAACGAGTGAAAAGCTAGACTGATTGTTGATAATAGTAAACAGATGTGAGCTTATCTTTCAAAAGCTTCCAGGTTCTAAAAAAAAACACGGCTTGTCAGAGATGCAGCATTATTGCAGGTTCTGAACAGTTTCTACGTGGATTTCAAATCCAGATGGCGTACAGCTCTGTTTATATCTCAGCTGTCAAACATGTCCATGTGGTCCACATTACAGTGGGATACTGTGCATGGCTGAAAGTTGATCGCAAATTAGGACGTTGACACAGCATAGAACAATTGCATTATGTCATCAGTATTTATCTTTCAGAGGTTGCAACAAAATTAATAATCATTAACTTGATATCCTGTAGCCTCGTGGTTAAGACAATATTTACCAGTAATATTACTTAGTATATAACCACAATGGCCATGGTTTGATTCCAATCATGCATGTTTTTAGAGAAACTGGTCCTCACACACGTTAACCACACGGTTCCGGACTCTGTAGACCCCCTCCAGTTTTCCTACCGCCCCAACAGATCAGGGGACGATGCAATGGCCCTGGCTTTATTCCATACCCTGAAACACCGGGACAACAGCAGTACATATGCTAGGATGCTCTTCCTGGATTACAGTTCTGCACTTAACACCTTTTGCCCCGGCAGGCTGTTTGGGAAGATGACAGACCTCGGTGTCTCAACTCCCACCTGTAACTGGATTCTGGACTTCCTGACTTTTTTATTTTAAGACTAAGTGTTCTTTCTGGTTTTTGACTCCTTACCTGACTCCAAACGAGAGCTGCACAAGAATTCCTATATGCCTAGACTGTCTGTTTATGCATAAGTGGCAAATAAAAATCTTAAATCCTGATGTTTTGTCAGAATAAGCTATCAAATTAGTGCTAATAAAAACAACTTAAAGTTGGATAGCTCTTATTGTGGAGGGGTGCTGTCAAAACCTCCTGTGACCCAGACTCATTGAACAGCAGTGGCAGCAGAGCAGGGCAGAGCGTGGCAGATTGTAGTAGAGCATAGTGTCGCAAGTAGAGGGAGAGAGAGAGAGAGAGAGAGAGAGACACCCACACACACAAAGGTGGGAGATGACAATAACTTTCCTTCCGTATAACCACTTGTTGTTATCATTGTTTCGGTGTAGCAACCTGATATTTCCTCATTGTGTGTGTGGATGATCTTTTCAGCCAAACGCTCCCAGAAACTTTCTGTAATGGTGTCTTATTGCAGCTCTGTATGTTTGCCCCTGTAATAAACTGAGCTGGTGTTTGTTCCATAATGGCTTTTAGGAAGCAGTGATGTTTGAAGGTTTAATCTGAAAATTTGGATTAATCCATATAGGATTTGTAGAGGCTTTAAAACTGGTAGTGTAAATACAGGTATTTGTAGACATTATGTGTAATTAAACTTTTCACAGCCTCAAGGTTTGTGGAAAAGTCACACTTAGGTAACCGCCCTGATACGGAGAGCTGAGACAACAAATTGTAGAGGGGATAAAATGTCTTCAATCCATTATGTCTCTATGTAAATGTTGCCAGTAGTGGTGTAATGGTATTTCAACAGAGGTTGCTGTAAATTAATCGAGGATTTGACCTTTGGTCTGTGCCAGTGTTCTGCTACCCAGGCTTATTTGAGATCAT
>NW_018127881.1:425516-425863 GCF_001952655.1 Monopterus albus
GAAACCTACCCCCCAGCCCCCCCCCCCATCCGTTTTCCGTTTTCAACAAGGCATAAAATGCAGAAATATCATTCCATAAGTAAATAAATAGACTCAAATCAAGTTAGTACGCAGGAAAAAAAAAAGTCAAACCTTTTTTTACAGTCTGCCATCATCCTACAGTTTTATATTCTGTCTGTGTTTGTGTCACAACACTGGAGTCTGTTAAAGCATTAGGATGAATCACCACCTGGCTTGTGCAGTGTTGTTATCCAGACACACCCACTCCCAGGTGAAGCCCAAACCTGTTCAGACAGAGACACAACACCACGGGAGATTAGGTAGGTCTGATACAGGCAGGAAGTAAG
>NW_018127881.1:425876-451392 GCF_001952655.1 Monopterus albus
GCAGGAATGACAAGTAGTTGTGTGAAAGATGGATGAGTGGGTGGGTGCACTGATGGCTCATCAATCTGTTTTAGTTACCGAGGTAAACTGTTACTGAGCAAAATTCAAACCTCGTAACTGTCATTTCCCTAGAAGCAGAACTTACATTACATCTGGCAGGAGGAATGGGCAGTAATTCAGCATTTAAGAAGCTCGTGGGAGGGATCGCGAAACGTTTGACCCAAGTTAACCAATTTAAAGGCAGTGCTACCAAATACGAACTGGGCGTATGCAAACTTCTGACTTCAACTGTATTTTGTAGGGATAGAGATTTTATAGTCGGGCTGAAGAAAACGGTGAAGAGAAAGCTATTAACACGGTCGGCTAACTTATGTGTAACAGCTTGTTTGTATGAGAGAAAGAGGTGGAATGTCACCAACTTGTTGTGTAACCATTAATCCCCTTGGTATACCTATTCAGAATTTATTCAGCATGCCAGGCTAGAACAAAGCCACTGTGTTAGAGAGCTTGTTCGCCTTTATAGGTAAATTCTAAGTCAGGGGTTTGTTGATAATTGCAAGACAAGCTTTGCCAAGACCCCAGTTAAAGTAACTGTTTTGGATTTGCCTTTTGGTCTACTGATTTTTAGATTTTTATCATGTGGTTTTCTTTGTTCTGTCAGTAATGTATACACTGCTGCAATGATAATTACTTTCTTATAAAAGAAATCTCTAACCTCAGTGGGGCTTAAAGGATAAGGGCGGTCATTTTCTATATTTGCCCATGTGCGAGACCTCAGTTGAGACTTGCTACCTCAGACAGTGTAAAAACTTACGGCCATTTGGGGCCTTTGAGGCAACATTTTTATCGTCTGGTGTTTTGTAAAGGACGCATGTGTCACCCAGGGCAGAGGTGTGTTTTACTGATTTGTTTTTGAACAACAACAGAGGTCCATGGCACAGATGAATAAACTAATCTGGGTTGACTGACAAACATTAACCGTGAGTAGAGGCAGTTCGCTGTTGGTTTTAGTCTCTCTATGGAGATTGTAGAAAATGACCAACCTTGTCCTTTAACCTGGTTAAAATAAAGGTTAAATTTGAAATTCTGTAGTCATAGTAATGGGTTAAAATTAATTAATATAACTTATAGGATAATAATTGTAACAGTCATTATAAACACACTTTTTTCTGTAAATAATACTTTTGATTGCTCTGTTCTGTTAAATCATAAATCTGTTGTTTAAAAGCTGCTTCCACCTTCTTGTCTCGGTCTGAAAATGTGTCCATAGTTCAATGTGGCATGGGTTTTTGTGTGTAGATGCATAGTACTACACCTGAACCAGGTGAGCTTTGTGTTTTAGAATAGTGCAGTATTTCCAGAAAAAAAAGCACATGCTGAACTAAGCCTTCAATAGTTTAAAACTAGTGTGAAACTAGAAACAATGGGTGTCCGCTGAGATGAGATCCATGTTCCTTAGTTCTGGGTCGCTGTGAGAGAGGGAGGCCAGCGGGGAGGAAGGAAGAGGCCTCTGTGTATATGTGTGTGCACAAGAAAGAAGGGTGATGTGTTTAGGAGGATGTGTTTGTAAAGCACAGTAGAGTGGGTGTTTGAGTATGTGTATGTGCTGTGTTTGTTTTGTAGTTGTGGCTTGTGTGGGGGATTGAAGTGATGAGAGATGTGGGGTGGGGTGGGGGGGTAACATCTGTTGTGAGTTTGTACATTACTCAAGTTTTGAAGAGTATTAGAAGTTAGAAAAGGCCCTGCATAGTGGCACAGAGGTCGGGCATGACTTTGGGGTTAAATTGGGGCTCAGCAAACAAACGTAGTCTACACTGGTTTTAATCATGACTCCACCTGCTTGAACACATTCTCTTCTCACCAAGTTGGAGTACAAGACTGAAAAAGATATTTTTTTCTTTTGTGACACTGAAATTAAGTTTAAAAAAAAAAAGCTGGCTCATACACAAGTATCGAGTTAGGTCTGACAGCTCATGTATATTTTGTCTGACTCATTTATGATGTGTGTGTGCGTGTGGTTGTATGTAAATGCACAATAAAGCTCAGCCACACCCAGCTGGTTGAGTTTTCAGTTAGACAGCCCCAGGATGTTTTTCTCTACGTTTTCCACACAAACCATATAATGTGCTGACAGTCATACTGACGTTATATTCATCTGTGGTGAAGATACTAATTTCCTCCATCCCTCAGGCCCGCCACTTCTTTTAACTTCTATCCTTTGTGTGTTGACCTTATTTTGCACTTACATATTCCCTGATTGTGTTCAACACACTTTTTATACTGATAAAGCCATTTGCTGCAACTAGTCAATTCATTGATTAAAAGTTAACAGAAAACTATTTTGAAGCAAATATCAGTTACATTTTCTGCTTACACCTTCTTTAATATGAGGAACTAATGCTTTTCTTAGTCAGACATGATAATTAACTAAACATCTTTGGATTTGTTGGTTGGACAAACGACATTTGAAGACACCACCTCTGACTCTGGAAAATCAAAATGGGCATTTTTTGCTATGTTGTGAAAAAAATTATTTTAATTTCCACTTATTTATTTGGAATTTTCCTTTAAATTGTCAACCATTTTTATCAGTCCTTTACTGAGGACAGATCTTCATTAGCCCATCCCAAGCACCAGGGGGCAGAAGTGAACCACTGAGAAAGCGAGGACACTCCACTGGGCCTTGATAACTTTCATATCCATGAAAATCAAGACGGTGAAACTTGTTTTTCCTTTCTTTTATGCAGTAACTACAGGTCATTTACAGGCATTATCTCTGATTGCATATAGAATGCGCTGACTGTAGAATATATGCTTCCAATATACTTTTACCATATCTATATAATGTATCTTTGTCATTTTTTAAAATTAATCCTATGAAACCTCAAAATCCAACCCAGAATCTTTAAATATTTATCTTTCAGTGAGAACTAAGTAGCAAACCTTCATTTTTGAGTGGCTGAAATCTGCACAACTTAAAAAAGAGAGTTACAACCCCATAAAGAGAAGCATAGCATAGATTACTTATTATTTACACTTCTGGACCCTTGTGTTTGTCCCTCCTATTAGTCTGCTTTTAGGTTTGTGCGTCTCTTTTCATTTGCCCCTTTCTTTTTTCATCTCATTGCTTGTGGATCTATAAACAATCACTGCATTATTCCCAGTCTGACTGACCTGAGATAAGGTAACCTTGACCTATTTTTTTATAGCACCTTTACTCTTCACAGTAATCACTTTATAATGATATCCTTAACAAAACTGCAGCAGTGAGACTTTTTATACTGTTTCCTCGTTCGTATCCTTCCTAAACATTTGCACGGGATTACTACAGCTCTCCGGGTCGGTCTGCCTCCCCTCTTCCTGTGCGTTTGGAGAGGCTGATCTTGTGCGTAAAACATCCCTGATATTTGAAGCGCTCAAAGGATTTAGCGAGCATGCCCAGTGCGCCCCTCTCAGCACCAGAGGAAACCACTGGTGCAGCATAGGAGTCATACCAAGCATAGCCTGCGTGTCAGTGCAGTCGACTTACAGCTGGCTGTGAGGAGAGCTGACGCTACTCTTTTTATCCGCTCTTTATCGCCGAAAACATTCACCCGTATTTCCAAACAAGTGTCATAAACTCAGTAGAATAACTAGGGGAATCCGGTTTCTGTTATTTCAGCGTGTTTTATGTTATTAAGGGGGTTAGTAGAGAACTAAGTTGGAGGCTGGGCCTTTAGTTTTTTGACCATCGCTTGAGCGGAGAAGGGAAAAAGCTGGTCGTCTTCTTCTTTTTTTTGTTTATGTAAAAAAGTCGATAAATGCTACTAACGAAAATGGACCTGTTAAACTACCAGTACCTGGACAAAATGAACAACAACATTGGCATCCTCTGCTACGAAGGTAAAGTGAAATGTTTGAGCTGTTTGTTGTTTTTAAAACGTTGCGCCGTGAATTAACGCTATTGGCTGTTCCTTTTCATTGGAGTTGCCTTAACTATTAGTTTCTCCAAGCCAGGGTGTAGGTTTTAGTAACTACATGGTAGTTAACTTGAATTTCCGCGCGACTGAAACTGGTTATAACTTTTCAACCGTTCGAACTTGACATTATTTAACACAATTCATTCAATCAAAGTCTATAGTTGCGCGTTATCTGAACGACTGGAAGTCTGTTTATTAGCCAGTCTTACCATTTTCTGTGTTATTGACAGCTTCTCTAAAGGGAAAGATGTGTGTAATTGTTGAAATCAAAGGCTGAAATAACAGATGTGTGAATTTCACACATCTCCCAGAGCTGTCTCACTCTGTAATGCCAACTCTGTTATTCATATCAACCTTTTGCTTCCCTAACTTTTTTCATTTGGTTAAATGCATTCCTTTAGTTGAATCAGATCGCAGTCCAATATAACAAACAGGAAGTTGCTTTTGAAAATCTGTCTTAATGATAAGAGCTGGGGTTTCTCTTCTGTCTCTGTGGACTCAAGCGGTTTCTATCATTGACAGCCTAGAATTTCATGTTGTGTCAGGAGCTGCCCTATCTGCAAAGTGCTGGCTTTGGAGTAGTGCAACTTCTCTCCACTGTTGGTGCTCACATGTCAGGCATTGTAACGCCATCCGGTCCTTCCTCTCTTGTCCCTAGCTCCCACTGTAGCATACGGAATCCACGCCAGCACTGACAAAACATTTCTTTAACTTTGCAAATAGGTTTGAAGCTGTCCAACTGACATACAGTTGAATTTTTCAGATTTTAACATGAACTGCAGCCAATTCTGACTTTTCAAGTAAGAGATTCTACAAGGGCCTGGTGACGAATGATTAATCTTCATCTGAAGTTGACTTATACAAAAGCTGCAGTAACACAAGGGGAAAGCATTTTTATGATGGACTGATCAACAGACCTCATCTCCTCCACGGTTAGCAGCTTATCTCTGCATGTGATCTAAAATGAACTTGAAGCATTGTGCGACTGAAAATCATTTTGCAGATTTGCAGAGAAGTTTCTAGGCAGATGGTCAAGTATCATTTTAATGGAGCAAAAAGAAGAGTAGCCACCTTTCAACATGATAAATGCAGAGAGGGGTTTCTGTGCTTAGGCTGACTTTACTGAAACTACTAGCGGCAGAAGCACAAGAGGCTTTTATTAGTGGCTGAGCATGTGATTAAAGGCTCTGTCAACAGAGGTATATTTTTGTCTGTTTCTAAATCTTTGGAAAAAAGCGTTGTGTTGCTGTAAGTCATGTTTTGGCAAACTGCAGGTACGGTTCTTGCTTTTAGGCATGCAACTTTTCAAGTTTTTCACAGCAGTTTAAGCCCACATACCATGGTTGTGAAATTTTAGTGAGATTTTTTTTTTTTTAAGCTCACTCTTCTGTGCAGTGATGGTGTAGCAGATAAGACTGCCACTGGTCTGGGAATGAAGCCAGTCAGGAGGGGGGAAGGGGTCTGTGTCACTGCAAAGCTTCATCTTTCTCATCTTTCATCATGTCTGTCTAGCCATCAAAATAGAGCAGCGAATAGAAGGTCTGCTTTTCAGTGGTATTTTTATACTTGTATATCCTCTGGGTGTCTCTTGGACATGATGAATTTAGACACAAGGCTTTATTTCTGTCTCTGGAAGCACATCCCCGCAGGATTAGACTTTTTTTTGTAGGGGGGGTCTTTTAGCTGACAAAGCTAAAATCTGACTATGATGTGCCTCATGATAAGAAAACAAAGAAGAAAAAAAAAACAGGGAAAAGGGCCAATCAGTAAAAATAATGAAAGAAAAGCCCTTCATGTTCAAACATGTTGAGCCAAGAAGGGGCTGGAGGAGCTTTGTGACATTGTGAGTGTGCTGGCTTGTTAATCTGTTCATGCTCATATGTTGTCCTGAGAGCTTCAGTTCTTTTTGGAAGCTTTCACACATCTGTCATGATCATCATTTATTACAATGCAGATGTGACACTTCGCCAGTTATCTGCACTCTCACCCTTAATTACTGTTAGGTGTGTTAATATGTGGCCTATTTTAAAAATGCCTACCTTTTCTATACCTCGTGTTATAGTCAAAACATACACACTACAAAATCCGATGCCTTTCAAAAACCATATTAAAGCCAGGTTCAAAGCTTTGAATAGTTTGCACTACCTGACCACTCAAGTAACCCGAGCTTTGGTAATTTGTTTGAGGATCAGATACTGTAGATCTTTGTAAGGAAGTTAAGTGTTGTGTTTTTGGGCAAAGGTAAGTGTAATACACTGATCTTCATAGTATATTAAGGTTGATAGCAATTCCAGGTATCTTAATTTGGTTTTGGTAACACTGGGCCTCAAGGTTAGTAGCCTATGATTAAGGATAAGTGCCATTCATCCTCAGCTTCTGTTCTTTCCTGTCTGCCTCGACTCTTCTACCTGGGTGCCTTTACTCTTCTCAGTTCAGGGTTTAGAACAATCACATTTCTTTTATGTGTTGTACTCCTGATAAACAATGAGAAACCATTCTGGAAAGTCATGTTAAATGATAACCAACCCTATGCATACATAAGAGATTTCAACTACTTACCAGCAATAGCGAAGTCATATATCGCAGCTGTTCTTGAGGTGCTGGCAGTCAGTGATAATGATGCCAGGGAGCATGGCAGCAAAGGAGGCCTGGAGACAAACCATGCTGTCATAATATTACATTAACATTGCTGTTACAATAACAGATGTTGGAAGTCCATTGATTTGCTCATCAACAACACAAAATTACCCACAGGGACAGCTTGGGAAACAGTTGCTAACTTTAGACTCCAATCTCCTGCCGTACCGCACCAACTGATTGCTCCCATTTAATAACAAATCATTTTGTTTCCCAGTCATATTAAACTGTAATTGTTGGTTTTAGGCAGTCGTGTGATTGATTTGATCTCAGCCTCTGTTGGAGAAAGTGTAAGACAGGTTTGCAGTGCTCCTGTTTGTCCATACGTTCATCTCTCTCTCTCTGGGTCTCCCTTTCTATTTGTGTAAAGCAGTTATCAGTTGTAGCCCTGGCAGTGAGAGCTGCAGGGGAATGCTGACTGCTCCTTTTTGCTGCTGAGCAAGTGAAAATAAATGAGGATGAAAACCTCCTCAAAGCCATGTACTTTTATCAACCCGTCTCCCTGTTTGTCTGTTACCTTGCCCTGCTTTTCTTTTTCTGTCAGAGATCAAAGCAGCTGTAACATCTCATTTAAAAGGTCACGGACAAGAACGTTTATGGAGCTTTTTTAGTGTGTCCTTTTGGATATTTTAAAGCATAAACCGTCTACAAATGTAACAAACAAAAGCACCCCACAAGACTGAGTTCAGGTTACTGAGAAACTCAGTCAAAAATAATTCTTTTGCTGCTTTGCAGAGAGAGACAAGCACATGCAAGGACTCATCTTTTTTTTTTTTAGTATCTGAACAGGAGAAGAGGAAAAGGAGAGGGAAATGGAAATACAGAGAAGTTCACCTCCGTTTGTAATCCAATCTCATCCTGATTCGAAGCTGTTTGAAGTTCTGTCAAGAGAAATAGGCTTTGATCATGTGGACCTAATGAACTGAGAGAGCAAAGAGGGGAAAGGAGAGAACGGAGTTGAGTGGAGCTGGTTTAACAAAGAAATGTTGTGTGCTGGTTATATGCTGAACAAATGGATACATATAAATATGACTAGAAACTGCTGTACTCTAAGTTGGTATTTCCAATACATACAGAATAGGCTGTAGCTGTTTTATGTATATTCTCGTACTTGTCGTCTTTCACTGGTCCCATCTGTCTTTTCATTTGAGGGTAAATTGCTCAGAATTGCATAGAATATTTTGGGCCTTTCTAACATTGTCTTACTGTCCTTCTGCCTATTTTTACTCTTTACTTTGCCTGCTCCTGGTCACATATCATGTTCAGCCATACTTTTACTATAACAGAAACATGAATGCACACATTTTATTATTAAAAGTCCCATCATCATTTCTAAACATTTGTCATCATCTGAACTGAACCTCAAAACCACAGTGAATGTAGAATTTGTTACAGGGCTGAATTAGTTTCAGGCATGTGTACATAGTAACTGGCAGCTGAGCGTGATGCTGCTCAGGTTTGTTGTTGAGCAGCAGCTAGGTCAGCAGTATTTAACTTTATACCCTCAAATATCTTATTTGTTTGCAGGGGAGACAGTGACAGATTCCCCCCGGCTGAGCCCTTCACTCATGAACATCTGATAAGCTGTTATGTGTCCTGGATCCTGATTGGACAGTGTGGTGTGTTACAGTCTCCCTTCCCTTATTGCCACCCCCCTGTCCTGCCAGTACAATGATGTCACCCTTGTTGCCATGGTACACAGTGGGGCAAGCAGGAACATGCCAGCGAGAGAGGAGGAGGAGGAGGAGCTGGGGCAGTGTTTTGGAGGCCATGCTAAAACTGAACATACAGTGTACTGGGAATGTTGGTAGAACGGAGCACACATTTTATTGCATTACAGACCTCTGTGTATGTGTGCATGTGAATATAAAACAATATATTTTAAAATCAGCTTAAACTGGTTTATACTCAGACTCGATGATTTCATGCAGTGCCTAAAATGACATGAAATGAAGCAACCAACTGGCGTTGCATAACAGGGGATTGGTGTTTACTATTAACTTGTTGTTGCTATAGGAGTATGAAGAAAGCTGCAACTGGGAGTTTTAGTTTAGGCTTTATGTTTTGTTTGGGAAAAGTCAGACAGATACAGAGGCCAAAGCAGTGGAAAGTCCCCATGCTTAGACAGAGCCAGTGGTAGTTTTCCTGGTTCTTTTTTGCTCTTACTCCCACTCACTGACGACTCTGTAAGCCTTCTGTGCCAGGACAGGACTCGAGGGAAGGAGAGAAATAGTTCACTTTCACACGCGCGCACACACACACACACACACACACACATATATATATGCAGAACCCATCCACAACTATTTCTTTCAAAACATTCATAACCAGATACTCCTCTGCTTATGCCAGAGGTTTTTGCTTCTCTCACCAAAATGTATAAGTCAACAAAATCCAAAGTTTGAGCTGAAACAGCCTGTATAGTAAATCACAGTCATGAAGGTGTTGTGGTCAGAAGGGGGAATAAAACCGTTGCCTTCTACATGAACATACCATACTTTTCACTGACTGTCTTCATTTACTGTACATTTATGACTAAGCATGCCTTTTGTTTCCTCCCTCCTTGTCCTCCTTCCTAAGGTGAAACAGCTTTGAGAGTGGACCCCAGACTCCAGTCCCTGTCTCTATCCTCATCTTCCTCCTCCTCGTCCTCCTGTTCGTCATCCTCCTCCTCATCTTCTTCCTCCATCTCCAGCCACAGGACAGGTCCTCCTCCCATAAGCCCCACCAAGAGGAAGCTGAGCGGGGACCAGGGTGACAGCGACATGGACGACAACGAGCATGTAGCAAAGATAAACCGAATGTTTGCGGCACAGCTGTGAGTACACACACTGTGACACCCTCACTTGTAGCTGCAGGAGCGAACGGGCACTCGCACACATTATAATAAAATCCATCATGGAGACAGTGATGTAGTTATTTCTAGATACTAATTTCCTAAGGTGCTAGTAAAAAATATGGACCTCTACTTTTCTATATCTGTACCTTTTCCTTTTCTGTTCGTCTTTCTCTCACTCACACACAACCACAAACATGCCACCTTGTGTCTTAGGTGCAACAAATACACACATAATGAACAGTTTTTAAAAGAAGTCACTTTTTTACTTGTGTAAGCAAGTATTTCTGTTGGCCATGTGTTTGCGGGCTCCTCGCTTGGTGAGGTTGTACACAGGCAGGCTTTCTCAGAAGTCTCAGTTTGGACTCCAGGGTGCTGTGCCAGGTTTAGCTGGCTCTACAGTCCTCTCCTTATAGTCACACATCTATGGAAGCTTGGAAACAGGGACTGCACAACAGAAAGATTACTCACATCTCCAGCGTTCCCACATTCCCAGTTCCAGAGATTCCAGAGATTCTGGAACATCGATTGGTGGTGAAGGACTGCTGGGGCTGGAGGCAGTGAACTCAGTCATGGGACTCTGGGACTCTAGCCATTGCTATTTATTGCCGAGACGGTCACTTAAGTGTTAGGTAGAGCTGTGCAGTTTTATATGCTAGCTCTTTAGCAGTATGCCCTGTTGCTGAAAACACAGATAAGATCCAGAATTAATGGTTGGTGTTGTTTTTATGTCACTTAGTTTCATCACAATCGCCCGTTTGTCACCCACATGGATGTGATGTGACACAGTGGAACACAAAAGATGGCACACTAGAAGCCCTGATTAAGAATAGTTACTGGCAGTGTGCAGGGTATGTGTAGCTAAGCATGTACAAACACACAGCTGCATTATCCAGTTATTTCTGTACATCTGCACGTGCACATTTGCACATGTGGAAACAAAATCAACTGAGCAAATAGTTGAAGTGAGCTCACTTACCAGTTTTAGACCTTAATGATAAATCTGAATGGTTGTCAGATTTGAACCCGAGTGGAAATGTCAAAGTGTCCACAGACGTTTCTGGAATTGCTCCTGTAGTATAATCTACACCTTTGTCAGTTACCTGCATGTTCTCCGTCACACCATTTCTTTAAATCTAGTTGAACTAGTGGCACGAGAGAATAAGTCTTTGTACCTTGTGACCCTTTGGGCTTACATAACAAAGAATTAGCTTGTGCATCCTTACATTTGTGCAGAGTCATCTTGTTTTTTGTGTTATTGTGGGAGACTTGCCATTACATTCTCTGATATTTTTCATGCGGCTAACTTGTGCATCCACATGCTCCTACTCATATATCATAAGTTGGACTTTACTTGTAAGTTGGTGTGCCAACATACAATAGGACTTAATGTCATATCAGCTTTCAGTTGGTGTTGCAACTTCGTTCCAAAGCTCTTTAATGCAACCATTTTGTGTGGTTCGAATTAGGTGCTGTAAAAGCAAAGCTGATGCACTTTTTTTTTTTTTAAGTCTTATGTTTAAGGCTTTTTAAACTGCTCACTGAACTGTGAATAGAAGTAACCTGTGATAAACTGTAATCTCTTTATTTAATGTTCATTTTCATTATGACCTTGAAGTCATTTGACTCTTGTTTGAGGTTAATTTCTTCCCAAGAGAAGTTTAATTGCTAGCTGGCTCCCTGCAACTTGAAGCTAAATTCAGGGCTTTCTAGTTCACAAAGCTTCATAAAGCTTTTTTTTTTCATCCAGGAAACCTGTTTTCCTCAAGGCCATCCTAAAAGTGTCTTATTTTTAGTCACTTAATTTGAGGTTTCTCTGAGGGCATTCTTTTCCTGCAAAGCTGTGAGACTTGTTGAAACCTGCAGTCTGTCAGCCTCTGAAAAGTTTCCCTACTTGTTTCCACCACTGTTGTGCGTGTCCGAAGAACAGTGATTATACTGAAGGGGAGAATGATGGGGTGTCGTTACAAAAAAAGGTTAAGCTAAAAACAGTGAGGGAAAAATGCCCTCCTTTACAGTCGACTCCTCTTTATTTAACATGCATGAGCTTTCTGCTTTATTTAACTCCTCTGTCAATTCTAAATACAGTGATTAGGCTTAATTTGAAAATGACAGATTTAATTCTCGGGGAAAAGCTAGACTGACGGTCAGAAAATGAACTCCTGCAACCCTTCACCACATGCGCACACACACACACACTGGGCGTAGATGTCCAGAGATGGTGATCTGACACCATTCTATGCTGCTGGATTTTGCTGGCTGCTTCTGTCTGTGTAGCTTGTTTTCTTTGTCTGGTTTGGTCAATGCTGATTGTTCCTGCATGTTTAGAAGCTTTTGTGTTGCTTCTCTTCTTTTTCCTGCGATGCTTGAATGGACAGTTTTCCTGAGTGTTGACCATATCGCTTGTTCAGACTTATTTTCTGTGAGCGTGGACACCTGACACCTCCGACTCAGGGTGGGGTTACAAAGGTGGAAGCTCAGGTTCCCTTTGTTGTCCAATCACAGGCCAGACTGAGAAAGAAAACGTAACCAACTGATGGGCGGCTTTAAAATGCAAGATAATTCAACTGATTATACTTTTGTCAGCAGCCTGTGTGTTTAAGAATGGGTTTGAGAATATTTTTCTCAGAAGTGTTGTGTTTTAACAATGTCTCTTATTATTGCTTTTGCTGTAAAGTCAATTAAAATCTGTAGGTAACACAGTACAGAAAACATTATGGGATGATAAATTCTACATAAGAAGGTATAATTAAAAATATTGGCAGTTCTGGTGGCAGACTGATATGTGGAGATCTGCATGTGTCACTGTTTGTACTGTGCATGGGTGCTTGTCCATCTGTGATCATCTGTGTGTAGTGAGTGGGCTTCTTGTTAGGCAGCAGGGGCTACTTTCTCATTTTCTGTCGGGAGTAGGAGGAGTCTTGAACAAAGAAGCCTTATCCTGCTCACTGGGGCCTGTGGGCTGGAAGCTTGCTGCTGCCTGCTTGCTTGCCCGCCACTCTGCAGCTGCAGGCCCGCCAGTATAGAAGTGCTCTTGCTCAGCTGTTTTCATTTTGTTGTAAAAATAAGAGCCATTAACAGAATAAGGTTATATGGAGGCTTGCAACTGTGGAATATAACTTGACGATTCAGTGGGCACTGAGTTTGATTTCCTGAGACATAAAGCCGGGGAATTATACAAGTAAAAGTAATTAATAATTAATCATCCGTCATTGCAACTTTTGTGTTTTTTTTCAAAATATTGTGAATAGTATTTTTCTGCAGAAAGTTACGACCACGATGAGTTGCAGTGATGTAAGATTTTCCACAAACAGTGCTTGGTAGTCGGTGCTTCGAGCAAATGTTCTCTTTTCGTGTTCGTGTTCTTGGTCACGCTCCTTAGTCTGCTAATAAGGATGAAGTGCCATTTCTTTTCACTTCGTTAGAGTAGCTGAAGAAATATGGACAACAATTCAGAGAACTGAAATCAAGCTATGCTTTCCACAGTAGTACATACATTACTACATTTTGGCCACATTCATGCCAAAAGCAAAATCCAGTGAAATCAGTTTGTAGCAGTAGGCAGAGTACTGTAGCATACAGAAACTACAGCTGCTTTCTACTGGGAACTTCATCAGTAAGTTGTTCTCATGAAAGTTTCTCCAGAGGCCAAATGGGGAGAAAATAAGAGAGGAAGTGTGTGTGTGTGTGTGTGTGTATGTTGGAGGGGGGCAAGGCTGGTGAAGTCATTGTTACCCTCTTGTTTTACATGGGACTATACTTGTAGTGTGTGAACATGTGAGAAAAGACAAGGAGGGAGACCATGTGGGTGTGTGTGGGGGTTTTTTTCTTAATGTGCGTGTTGTTTTCTTTGCTTTCTTCTTATGGTTGTTCCCATATCCGATCTGTCCCAGCTTTGATAACAAAGGGGTTTCTTCAGTTCTCTTTGTCTGCAGTCACTTAACTGGCAAATATGTGCTTGATTTCTTTCAGTATTTCTGTATGAGTGAAAATCAGAGAGCTGTTTGGAAATGGTGCGAAGGTCTGTCTTACTTGCTTCTGATGAGCATATATAAGACTTAATATTTTCATTGCATGTTGTAGCTACGTTGCTGAGTCTTACTAGATTTATCACTGCAATAGTCTCACATCTGTTGAGGTGTATTTCCTCTGGGTTTTCACTCCTCTATTTTTAAAGGATACAAATATTATTGCTAACATTTGCTCAGTCCCAGTACTACAGCCTGGCCTGAGCAGAGTAAACTGTGTTGAGGTGTTTGTATACTTTATATACATAGCCACCATAAGCCCTGTGGCTCACTTGCTGTGTGTGTATCCATTTTGTGGCTTTCTGCAGACCTCACAGAGCTTGGGCCGGGTTGTTACCTGTGGTTGAGCCTTAATCCTCCTCCTCTGCTTTTTTATTTTTTGTCATCTTCTCCTCTCTGCACCCTGATTCTTCCCAGATGTTTCCTGTATGTGTCTCTCTCTCTCTCTCTCTTCTCAGTTTTTTTTATTTGTTTCTTAAAGGAGTAGGACATGAACCTCTGTCTAACCAAAGATTTGTATTGAGGCTTGCTCTGGAGTATAATTGTGTGAAAAAGGCTAGAAGGATTATAGTTCCTGTATCTTTGCCTAAAAGACACAGGACTTTTCTGTAGAGCTAAACACTTTTGAACGCTAAACCAGATTTTTAAAGTCCTCGGTTCATAAATTTATATTCATTTTAATACGTTTTCAAATTTTACAAGAATACAGGTTTGCAGCATGTTTTTTCCCTCCTTCTTTTAAGTAATTCAAACATGATCACAGCTGTGAGTTTGAACTTGAGGTTAACTTGAAGACAGGTTATTTTGTGAATGGTTACTTAAAAGGCTGTACTTAATGACATATCTGAGTAGTGCAATATTGTTCATGATATCTGACTATATCATTTATGTATCAAGGGTTAGACTCTGGGTTTTAAATTCAGTGAATGCCCACCACTAATGCCAGGCTGCACTTAACCCAGGCTCTAGTAAAACAGATTCATATAGAAATCTTTGTGTGAAGCTGTCCATTCTGATGTTAGTCATATGGTTCCCATACATCAGTCAGCTGGAGAAAAAATGTCAGCAATAGTTTCACTCCTCTCCAATCTTTGAACTTAATATTTCAATCAAAATATAAATGACACAATCTTGTTTTTAGTGTTACAAAATAATTTAAAGATAAATTGTTCAAATTTTTTCTGATGTGTTTGAATGCGGTGATCAAAACAAACAGTTCAACAGTCAGTCTAGTACTGTCATGAACATTTTTCTAAAATAATTTTAGAAAAATGTAGCATATTAGGTAGGCTGTGTCTTCCAGTGTGTTCACATTCTGTGAATGCAACTTGCATATTAAAATCCACCGAGATGGCGACCTAGCTCTGTAAGAGTAGTGGTAAATCTTGCTATGTAAAGTGCCCTGAGATGGTTTTTGTCGTGATTTGGCAATTCGTAGCAACACTGCTATGTTGTTGATTAATATTTAAAACTTATTGGGACACACCAACCAATCAGATGCATTATACTGTACTGTAAAACATTTTCCATTAAGATTACAAATGAATTATCAGAAAATGTTTGACTAAGAGAATCTGACTAGAGTTCACATGTAATTGACAAACAACCTCTAGCTACGAGGTGAAGCATCATCGAAATCGTATGGAAGTAGAAACACTCACTAATCTCTTTTAAACATCAAAAACAGTTCAGTCTTTTTCCTTTGAAATGTCACAGTGCTATGTGTTTTCTCCACGAAACCCCCTTTGGCTAAGGGTTAATGGAAGACGCATTCACTCCCTGCTATATATTGCTTTTGCTGTTAGCATCTGATTGAACAGTTAAGTCTAATTGATTTGACCTGCAAAATATTGGGACTCGCCAATCTTCAGGCATTTCGAACATAATGGGGCCGATGTAAGTGAAAGTTTCAATTTGTGGCCAACTTGTAGAAGAAAGGTTATTTGGCCAGAGCTGGTAAAATCTACTGGGACAATCACTTCAGATGCAGAAAGTAACACTTTTGACTATAAATAAGAACTCTGCAGTCACAGTGCTGAGAATAAGAGCTCGCAAATGTTTTTCCTCACATTTATTAATGAACAAATCTGAGTTTCTTCCTTTTTCTGTCTGTCCCGCCTCAGTGCAAACCTTGGCACTGCTGTGTGCAACTCCATTTTGATGCTTGATTGAAAAGTCATTAGTAACCCAGTGGACATTTATTGTGAAATACGTTTGAGCTGTATCCCCAACCTCTTCCCCTGCCTTTTTTCCACAGTTTCTATTCCTCTTGACTCTTGTTTTCTCCGTTTATCTCCTGGTAACCCTTGTAGGTGCCAAATCTCAGGCTTCTTTACTTTTCAAAGGCTGTCTTCCTCTTTCTCACTCCCACTTTTAACTCTCATCCTCTCTTCTGGCAACCCTCTCTTGTCAGCTTCAGCCCTCGTTATCACCATCACGTCTCATGTGTAGCTCTTGCCGTCCGCCCGTTCCGTCATCTCCGTCTCCCCCCATCTGCACCCCTAACGATAATTGAGAGGTGAGTAAGAGAGACAAATACACAGGCTGGGTTTTGAATGTCTTGATCCCTGGCATAAATGTGGTCCAGGGTTCAGTGGGCAATCAGGCGAAGGGAAGGCGGGGGCAACGGTGGATTTGACTGCAGTGCCATTCATTGGTTGCATTTGCTGATGCCGTTCACTGGCTTCTGCAGTGGCCCCTCTTTTGTCAGGATGTGGGCATGCCTGCTCTTTGGCAGTGATTAAAGCTTGGAACAACTTCCACAGCCCAACTCAAGACCCAGCTGCTGGGAGTGGGTGAGAGAAACAAGAGAGAGTTTTATTATCTGGTTGCCTCTTAGCTAATCGAGGTTTGTTTATATTTGAAGATAAGAGTTACACAGGAGGACTTTGGTTTGTAGAATTTGATTAAAAGTTAGGATTTTCCTGTAACAGTATATTCACTTATGATTACGTGATTTCTGTAGGATTAACTTCACACAGCATTTATCTTTTGCCTATCTGATAAAAGAAGAAACTGAAAATTGATGCCATTATGGAGAAAAGAAACCTTGTTGGTGAGCTGTCGGACAGGGTTTATGTAAGCGCTGCCAAGTCTCTATCCTTTTTAATCCTCAGGAAGTTTGCTGCTGATTGTGAGAGAAAAATACGGTAGAGAAAAAAGAGAGGGGGGTCTCTGCAAATGTAAGCTCTCAACACAAATAAAGGAAACTACCAACCTCACTCTTTCTTATAGTAGAGGTCCGGACCATTCACATGCAGCTCCCCCTCTCTCCACCTCTTCTCAGCTTTTCCTCTGTCCTTCTCTGAATTCTGTGGAGGCCGTTTATTTGTGGGGGATAGTGCTGTGGGCTCCAGATGCTTGACCCTGTAGTCAGGTTGCCTGGTCACATGGATCTACAACTGTTTGCCTGAACTTGTTGTTTTGCATCTAGACAAACTTTAAAGGGCTGCTACTGCTTTTTCACTCATTAGTCTGCTGTGCATTCTCATTCAGACTTTGTCACATGGCTGGGGGAAATGCTTCCATAAGGTATCTGGCGAAGAATATTGAGGGAATTTCGGGTTGTATTATGTCCACCAAAGTGCTGTAATTTTAAATGATTTTTCTCAGCTGAGGCTTTGTCTTGTGTATGTCAGTTAGGGAAGGAGGAAGTTGGTGTAAATGTTTAGATTTGTGAGCATGTGGGAGCATGAAGCTGGGGAGAAAAGAAAGATGGTGAGAGGCACGTACAGTAAATCTTTCTCCCTGTAAATGGGCCTCAATTGTAGGAGGGGAGTGGAGCTGCAGGAAGGGTGTAATACACACACACACACACACACAAACGCATACAGAGAAACACAAAACAGACCACAATTGACACGCTAAGCAAAATTATAACTACCTGTTAATCTGCATGTGTGCACAGTATCAAGCACAACCGTTTCACTGCATATCAAGCATATTAAAGTCATTATCATTAGAGCTGGGAGCTGAAAAAAGAGACTAAAATCTGTGTTTTGTTTAACTGTTGCTGCTTTAGTCCCTTATCCTTATCTCTGCTTTCTCATCGATCAAAATATGAGCTCACTGGTTGGATGGCGGAGGATTTCTTTGAGGTAGGAAGTGATTCTCTTTCATATGGAAAGTGTGTGGCCAGCCTACCTTCTTTCACCTTTAGTATTCAGCTCATGCTTGTGATTGGGAACATTGTGTTGCGTGGAAATCATGTGAAAGAATAAAAAAAAAACAAAAAAACATCAGTGACAACAGTGAGATGCAGCTAGAGACAACTCCTCAGCACACATCTATGCTCCAGAATCACTGCAAGATTTTTTTGGGTTTACATCTGACAGCAGAGTGCAGCTGACTGCAGACTCACTTTAGAGATAAAGGAGATTTGATCATCTGAGGAAACAGACTTAGGTCTTTGAACTTTGCCTACTTTGTCCCTCTGTGCAGAGATAACTCTGGAGTCCCTCCATGTTGGCTAAAGTTAGGAGTGTTCTTTCCCCCTTTTGACACAGAGCCCCATTTACAATTGTCCTTTTGTTTCTCTTCTCTCTCTGAACTTTCCCTGAGCCCTTTTTTTTTTTTACCTCTGTCCTTATTCATCTCTCCACTTTTGTTTCTGTCCTGTTTCTGTATTTCCACTGTTATGTCTTCTCTCATTTCGTTTTCTTTTGAGGTCATCCCTCACACCCAGGGTTGTTAGCCACTTTAATTTTGGATCAAGTGTCATGTTGGTAAAATACAAAAGTTTTAACTCCAGGTAGCACACATTTCTTACTACATTCCTATTTTTCGTAATAACGAGCAATGCACCTTTGTGATTTAACATTTTTGGAAACTAAATATTGATGCTACCCACCCAACCCCCAACAGAATACAACTTAAATTGACGGGCCTCTGTCTCCACCTCTCTCTCCCTCGTTTTTCAGGAAACCTAATGGAGACTATCGTAGCTCTCCCATCTCCAAGGACAGGAGCCGGAGTCCCATTGAACGTGTGGTGGTGCCCAGTGCACTGGGAGTCCACAGCAACCACCTGTACAGCCAGGCCCACCACCACCAGCACCTGGCCAGCTTAGCCAGTATGGACCAGCCACTGGCACTCACCAAAAACAGCACAGTGGAGTCTGCACGTAGCAGCACAGCAGCTATGACCATTGTGCCGCACGCAGTCAGCGCCATGGAACGCCAGCAGGTAACGTGCACATCCTGTTTCCTTAGTCTCAACACATCTTTCACAAATTGTCTAATAAAACTGCAACTCTGGTGATGTGACCAGTCGGCTTTCATCAGCCCTAGTTCCTTGGTTGGTCAAGAGTAGAAAGTTCCCATTTGGTGTGTTAGCCAAAAACATTTTAAAACCCCAGAGGTCACGTAATCATTCTCTCTCACTCGAACCTCAAACCTGCTATTGTACTGTCTTCTTTAATATTTCCCACTTTTTTCTGTTTATACTTATGTTTTTTATTATCTCCTTTTACATCTTTTTTAGGCACATTGTGTTATATTGTTGACCAGAAATCTTGAGAGAAGAGGTTCAGGTTGGTTTTGATGTGCCTTAGTAAGGTTGGTTGTTTGTATTTCTGTTTTAGAACCGTCCTTCAGTGATCACGTGCGCCCCAGCCAGCAACTGCAACCTGTCTCACTGTCCAGTCTCCCACAATGGCTGCTCAAGCCTCACTAACAACTACAGGAGGAACAACAGTGAGTGCACTTGGGTTTAAGCAGCAGTGAAGGGTGAACACAAGCTCTCGGTATTTAATTCTAATCATTAACAAATGACCTATATTGGGCACACTCATTTGAAAATTGGATATCATTTTGGAAACAAACTTATTTCCCAGCGAGAGCTCCAAAAGAGCACATCACCCTCCAGAGAAAACACTGCAGATCATACTCTCCACATTCAGACTGACTTATGTAATTAGGTTAAAAAAAAGCATCCCAGTTTTCTATTGGTGAGTGTCAGTTACTGTTTATAGCATGTCAACTCCTTGATGAAGTGCACTTTATTTACTACCTTCTGTTATCTGTTATCTCTGTACTTGAAGTGACTTGAGGCTTCAGTCAGCACGTCTGTTTTATTAGTCCATTCTGAGACAGTCATGTTTTCTGTGGGTTGACAGATTTACTGTGGCTTTTTTATGATCCCAGTGAAATCCCTATGATCTCATTGAAATTCACAATGAAAGATTTAACTGTGTTTTTATATATATATTAATATATATAAAAAAGGATTGCAATGAAAAACTAAAGTAGACGTTTGAGTCAGTATGTTTCCATTGACCTAGAATGCAAAATACCAATGTTTAAAAAGATGTTTGGCAATACATTGCCCACTAACTGTTACAAGTGAGATTAAGAGATGATTATCATTTCATTACGGGAACTAAAAACTCTCTCTTTCCTTCCTGTCCTGCCTCTTGTAGCCAACACAGCGTGTGACCCTGTGATAGAGGAGCATTTTCGCCGCAGCCTCGGGAAGAACTACAAGGAGCCTGAGCCCACCGTCACCAACTCTGTGTCCATCACAGGCACAGTGGATGACCACTTTGCCAAGGCGCTAGGCGAGACCTGGCTGCAGATCAAAAATAAGGGGAGCCCCTCATCGTCCGGCAGCAGCCCAAATTCCTCCCCTGACAGTCACATGGTCAATCACAACCACTCCCCTTCTGTGGTGTCCTGAAGGTGCAAGGGTTCAATATGGGTGTGTCCATGTCCCTTGCCCTTCCAATCATCCCAGCTTCATCATCCACACCCTTGTCACTCTTGGTCTGTCACCAGCATCCCAGAGGGAGTGCTTGCCTGTTGGTCTGCTATAAACAAGCCCGCTCTCTCTCTATGCACTCATAAAAGATCAATCAAGCAATAACAAAACAGCCATTTTTTCTCCTTCTGTCCGCTGGTGTGCTATTGACAGGCAGTAAACCGGTAATGAGTGATGAAGGTTTGACTGAGGGACTGACTGGAGCATCAAGCTGCTCCTTTTAATCATTCATCATTGCTGCATATCAAGCTTGGAGCTGAGCAAGTGTCTGTAGTTATATGTACATAAAGAGAGAGAGGACAGGCGACATTTTAATTATTAATTTTGTTTGTTTCTTTAACAGTAGATTTGAGTAGCGCTTCTGCATTATAAGATGCCTGACAATTGAAAGAAGGTGAGAGAGAAACACTTTAGGAGACAATAATCACAAACCACCTGACTATGCTACCAAAGAAACCTCAGATGCTGATGTTTATCAATGCCCACCTCAAAATCAACACCACAAAAAATCCACGTTGTGACCACCGCCCTCTGTTTTATCGTTTCTCCTTTTCCCACCTTCCTTGGCACTCCCACTCTCTCAGGTGTATGAGTTCTGGTGATTTTGTTACTGTATGTGTATACTTAAGTGAACGACTTGGTCTGATTTACACTACTCTCCGAGGGTAAATGGCATGTTAATATTGCAATCTGGCACTGCACACACTGGGACTGCAAACTGATCAAATCCAGCTTGCTTGGGATTCTAATGGTTGAAAACGTACCTGGGCATAGTTTCATCCTCACCATGACAGAACAGTACAAGCCTCATTATTATTATGGTATTTACTGAATGCATTTCTGAAAAATGGAAAAACATAAATTGGCTAAAATATGAAAAGTTATATGAATTTGGATACCATTTGTCCCAGTATAAAAACAGTGTCAGTGCATGTTGATTAGTGCAGCTGTTAACTGAAACATGATTGCATGTTCAGAAAAGGTGGGCGAGTTAAAGGTTGCTTATATCGCCACCTCACGTCTGACTATCTAAAACAAAGCCATACCCTGTTTGTTCATCACGTGGCTGTGCCTGTGTAACATGTTAACTCAACGGTTCCCTCCCCACCAGCACTTAACTACGGAGTGTCAATCTGCATCAAGTGCAGAGAGCTCTCCATATTAATGGAAGGGGTATGAACAGTCAGGTCAATTGGCCACTCTTCAACATCCATTATCATGGATACAGATGGAAACATTAGTCACCCAGCTGCTACCCAGAACAAGGGTACAAGTCTGGCGAATTAAGGACAGACTTAGGTTTCACCTTCCTGTTAAAGAACAAGTTCAATGTATTAAGTGCAGCAACATCTGCAGTACAGAATATCCTGGGAGCAATAGAGAACCTAAAATCCCTCCACTTCCAAACTGGAGTGGAAAGTATGAGGTGGTAGTGGCCAGAATAAGTTTCTTCATCCACTTTTTTTCACCATGCAAATGTGCATTCTATTGACATTATGAAGATAAATGATATAACTTGATACACAGTAAATCATCGGCTTTTAAAGTCCACAGGGATAGTAAATGCATCATACCTCCCAGCCCAACATATTGGTTTCACTTGTAGGTTGCGAGACCAACGCTCAGTACAAATTTGTTAACTGCAGTGTTGAACGGTATTGGCATGGATAAATATTTTGCTGCCCCATTGAAGCCAAACAAGAATACTTCTCATGTTTAAAGGCACAGTCGGGTTCATTAGGCTGATCACTTCAGCTGGTGTTGATGACCATTCTAGTTATTATGAGGGGAGAGTAGGACTGAAAGCACTTGTACAGCCTGTAGGCTGTGTAAGGTTGGGCTTTGCTGAACAATGTGCTTTGATGTGTTTCACAGGCTTAACTGCTGACAGTGATGAGGCGATAGATGACACTTTGTGGTTGAAAGAAAAAAAAAAAAGTCTGGTTCCTCAACCGGGGGAGAGAAGATTATTCAGATCTCTTCAAACACTCCTTTGTTTTTTGTTAACTCTTTGAACATGGGGGTTGTAATTATATTTGGTTTACACCCTGCTAATCCCTCCATCACCCTACACACTGTGGTTTGGTAGATTTCTATGAAGTTTGAAGGGTAAACTAATGCTTTTACAGATGCATGTTTTTTTTTTTTTTTTTTTGGTTTTAATAGCTGGTATCTATTAGTGTTTTTAAGCATTTCAATCTTAACTAATAACCTTTTCATTCGGACGTTGTTACTTCTTTTGTTGTCAGTAACAGACATAGACACTATACACTCACTGCTGGGTCAGTTGTACTCCATATTATTGTTATTGTTGTTATTACAATTTTGTATTTCTTGTTTTCCATTAATATCAGCATGGTAACAAACCTCTATAGTGGAACAGCCTCCGGACAGGCTGCGTTTAATGATGAGAGTTCCCCAAAACCATTTCGGCACGACAGTCGATTAGCTTTTCGCTCCTGCAGAGCAGTGATCGTTGTAGTGTTGAATTGGCTTTGGGATACCCAGCCCATAAAGGTTTTCGTAAGATGTTGATCCATCGGTGGTACAGGATGCTACGACCTTCTGTGTAACGAGCTGAGACGCCAAATTGGCACAAATTAGTCTGCAGGACCTTTCCACAAAAGCATCATGCAAGTCTTTTTGGCTGTTGTCTTTAAATCATGACCTTACATGCACTCTTGCTGTAGTCTCAGAAGGTCTAGATCGAAGCCAAGGTAGCAGGCAAGGATGCTTTTGGGAAACAGTACTGTTTATGATAAGAGCTAGTGGTGATGGCTCTCAAACATCTTGTTGACTAAAGTGTTTAAAGAACTTTTGTGTTACTAAAGAACAAATACTACACCAATAGAATTGGACAACATCAAGAGATGATAAACAAAAAGGGTTATCTGAATTTATCTCAGCCCTTAGCAGTTGACTTTTTTGTGTCCTGACTTGGTGTCCAGCCTTTTTTTATTTCAGTGCATTCTTTTCTGAACAAAATTTTATTGATGCTGCAAGCAAGCTAGACTGCTGCAGTTGGAGGAAATGAAATTTATTCTGTAAAAGAGCCTGCGCCAAGGTGGCATACATTCCTCCGCTAGGGAACTTGATACAGGCCTTGTACACACTCAGTATCTCCAGATCAACAGACAGAGCTAATAACTAGCCAGAGCCACTTGTCCCAGAGTTGCCTGCCAACAGCATTTCTTGTTCCACTTCATTTCTTTTGGTCAAAAATCCACATTGTACAGTATGACAAAGGAACAACCAGTGCTGTTAAAAAACTGAATGTAGAACTTCAGAGAACTCCTGTAGGGCTTTGGAACCAACAGAGAACCAGTTCAGTTTGGGCACCACAGAACAAAACACCCTGAAGGGAACCAATGAGAGCTAAGAGAACCAAAAACAAATCAGATAGCGTTTCTTCAGATGACCAGGCAACAAACATCTCCCTTTTGCTACTTCTTCTTCTTGATTTGTTTGGCATTAGGCAAACAAACTTACAGGTGTGTGTCCATTTTGTTTTTTTCTTTCCTTTGGAGGTTTAATAAACCTGATGCTGATAGCGTCACCATACCAGTTCAGATTGGCCAGGTATCTGGGTCCTGCTGGGAACCTTAATCCTGGGTTCCAAACCAACCTATTTTTGGTCAAAATGCTCATTACTTACTTTGTGAATAAGAACTTAACCGGTTCTTTGTTGGTCTAAAAGCCCACTCAGAGAACTGAACCTAAGAGTTCAGTGTCATTCTGTAGTAAAATAATAATTTGTCTCTCTCAGTTTATGGATAACAAGGTTCATATTTGTTTGGGTCATTTTTATCAAACCACGATGACTACATCCATTACCGGACATCAAATGGAACGCTTTCTTACTGTTCTAGAATGTTCCACACATTCCATCCCCAGCTATCAGAACTGGCAGTTGTGAACCGGAATTGAGGCTAAAAAGATCTAGAATCTTCCATTGCCTAAAATGTTGAATCATAACCCAATGACACATACTGTGTCTATTCTCTGATATAAATGTGTTTTCTGTGACAGGTTCAGAGTGGTTTGGATGGAGATTATTGGTGGTTTGGCTGATTTGTGGGGAGGGGGTAGTTTCAGGAGCTGAGCTTCTGTAAGCAGTCTGTGAGCCAGGAGACTTTTCAACTGCCACTGAAAATCTTTTCACAGTGAGGCCTCCTCCTCTCAGATTAAGTTGACTCTGATTAAGAGTTGATGTAGTTGGCAACATACCAGAAAACATGAGGGAAAGTGCTAGGTGTCAAAAGGATTTTTAAAAATCTTTTCTCATTATCATTTCACTATCACCCTGTAGGTAGGAGGCTCGCTTTCAGCTTTGGCACACAGTCCCTACAGACTGTAGGAAAATCATTTAATTAAAAGGATACTTTTTTTTAATAATAGGTAACTTTAAGACCATCATTACGCTGTGCGTAACGAATGTACAGAGGGGAAAAAAATCGTAGCTATTTTTTTGAGGATCAGTTAATTTGTTAATGATATGTAGCTATTTAATTGTTTTTCCCTGTCCTTATATTGTAATCATTGCATTCTCTTTTTTCGTGAAAAAAAAAAGTTGATCTTTTTTGTTTATAGTTTGTCTTGTTAGAGTAAAAGTTCAAGTGCAGGAGCACAGTATAAATCCACAATCAGCCACTGGTGTGTCAGTGACAATCGCTACTTCCACAGGGCCCCAGTGTTGTGCCATTGGGGTCGACATTTGATCATGTGACTTCTGAGCCATCTAAACAAACGTTTTATCCTTTCTACGGGCTCTTGAGCAGGTAACGCGTTTTGCATTGATGGAACATCGTAATTTTGCCTCTAGCCCATTGCATCTAATCAGCCATTTCCATTTAACTATAAAAATCACCATTAGTCATGGGCTATCAGGCAGGTAGGTTTTGCACCACTGCATGTAAGCAATTTAAAATACGGAATTTCAAAACTTTTTGATGGCTGGTTTTATAGATGGGAAATGAACTACAAATAAAACAGTCATTTTCTCCTATTGGTTTGACTTGTCTGAACACTGATATCATAACATTACAACTGAATAGATGAAAATCTGACGGCATTTCTGTAAATATTTAGTGCTCGAGTTCATCTGCTTTGTTGCCTGTCAGGCTGAGAAGTTGGATCTAATGTCACAGTTTCCATCTGTGAAGGCAATTTAGCATCTGTAAACATGAAAATGATGCAAGTAAATCAAAGAGGAGTTGGTCTTTACTCTGACTGTGCCACAGTTTCCAGGTCTTTTTGAAGTGGAAGTAGCATGTACTTAGTGGTAGTAATACTCTGAACTG
>NW_018127881.1:451493-453927 GCF_001952655.1 Monopterus albus
TACTAAAAAGGTTTTGGCAGGCCACCTTTTTTGTACGTAAAGTAGCCTCGATGAACAATAAAGTGCTTTTAAACCACTGTGACTGTGTGGGTGTGTTTGTGGCTGTGTAATGGTTAAGACAGATGGTACAAGTGGGCGATTATTTTGGATAATAAAATGGGTCCAAAGAAGGCATGTAAAAAGAATGTATGGAAGGACGTAGTAAAGTGTAATAAAAGGCAGAAGAATCCAAATGCACACCAGAATTCCAAATAAAACATGTTTTTACATAAATGTAAACAGAGAAACAATGACATTTATTCTAGGTTTTGCTTAAATACTTACAGAAGAGACTTAAGGTAACAAAACAACTCTAAGTAAAAAGAATTGTGAAAACAGAATCCTGAGTTTTAATTTCACATCAAAGATTAAATTTGGCAAACTCTAGAATAATGCATTTTTCTCAAGATTCTCATTTTAATCTCAGTCAGGAGCAAGTCTCTGAGCTTTGTTTTGCCATTGCACTAATCCTATTCTGTAAATATCCAAGCAGCTGCTATAATTTACACCTTACACTTCAGTAGATCTGACCCAAACCACAGCAGAATAAGAAAAGAAACAAACAGCGGAGACAGATAAGTGCATGCATCGACACAAACAAACAATAAAAACCTTCACTTGGCCCCTTCAGATTAACCTGCGGTTGTAGGTCCCAGGTTGTCTACAGTAGCTGTAAATCATTCCCATTTAAGAAACCATGGTTCAGTTAATGTACAATAACATCTGTGCAGGATTTCTCAGAGTAATGCTTTCAAAGGAACAAAGCTGGTTTTAGTATTAACTGTACTGTACAGACAGGGAGATGGATGCATTTGCTGAGTTGTGAATTGTTTTTATGTTTTTATACCGCTTTCCCCAAACTAAATGAGTGAGCAGATGTAGTATGCTAGTGTCTTGCCAAAAGGCTCTTCAGCAAATCCATTGTGAATGTGTTGGTGGATGGACCGAACCTGTGACCATTCAGTGAAGCTTTTTTTAAAGCTTTTTAGAAAAAATAGCCCCTGAATACAGTGTTGTTATATTTTAGCTCAGGAAATTTAGCTGACTCCAAACATTGATTTAATGTGACTGAAAACACATCATGAAACAATAGGAGCAGGTACATTCTCCCTTAAATACAACTGTAAAATACTGATTTGTTAAACCTCTGATGTGGTTATTCATGTAAAGTGAAATACATTCAGTGAATTTTTTTGTTGCTGATTATAGTTTTTACAGAATTACTACTCACGTCAGACTTCTGGAAGTTGTTTTAATGAGTACATGAATATTACTGTACCCGCTGTTATCTGCAAAGTGCTCAGTGAGCCATCCACTCACCTCATCCTTTGTACAGGTGAGATAAAAAAAAAAAAAACCAAAGCATTAAACATGATTTGGAGTGTCCATTCCTTTAGTGGTTTTGTTCCTCAAGTCCTTCAAATACTCTCATCATCGCTCATATCCCAAATCTGTTGAGAAAAAGACACAACAGACAAAGTTAATAAAGACAGAAATAAACAGTTAATATGGAACTCATGTAAATGATGACTATGTAGTTTAATCAGTCTTAACTCAAGAGCAAAAGACAAGATTGTAGCAGGTTTCAGCTGAGTTTGCTCACTGAGATGGTTAAAAACTCCAGGAAAAAATTACATGTACAAAAAAAAAAGGTTTACATTGTTCCTTCTTGAGGTCAAACATCCATATCTTTTCTCATAAAACCTTTGCTAAGTCAATTTCTGAAATATTGATTGTAGTTGCAGTTTTTCCTCAAAATGCCGTCAAACTACTATTTACAAAGTCATGAATGAGCTTAAAGAATAATGTCAGTCATTTTCTATATTTATAGTATTTTCAACAATCCCCACGCAGAGACAAAAACTAGCAATGAATTACCGCTCAGTCTCCAATCTGGATTAGCATGTTCGTCTGTGACACTGACCTCAGTTGTTGTTCAAAAATGAAACAACATTAGAGAAAGTGAAGTGAAACATTAGAAAATGACTGACTTTATACTTTAAAGTCACACACATACATGTCTGTCTAATATATGTAGTGTACTCACTACATGTACTAAATTAGATACAGCATGTACATTACACAGAGTCATAAGGCATTATGAACATGACTAACAAATCTGTTGAGGTGTTTACAATTGTTCTGACACAACTGGACATCTGTGCAGATGCCTGTAGACATCTAGTGTACAGAATTATACAAATGCCAGTTTACTGCAATACAATTCAATCCCGAGCACTAAGGGCTAATTTAGGACAAAGTGTTAATGAAAACAGGAGGAGACTGATAAACTGCACTTCAGAGAACATAAAGGGAGCTGCAAATCTAATTCCCTTGGCTGCATGTACTAATTGTATAACAGCTTTGAAAATAATTATTCACAATCATAGCTAAG
>NW_018127881.1:454034-472098 GCF_001952655.1 Monopterus albus
CTTTGCAATACTTTGTCAGTAAACAACAGTGCCTTTCTCATGGCAGAAGATTCCTCACATTCTTTCTCTGTAAGACGTAATTCACATACCTCTAACACTGTCTGGAATGTTATACACACGGCTGAGTGTGTACATACAGACACACACACACAGTTTTGGCACATAAATGTTGCATTCCTTTGAATGGACTGCTTCACTACTCGCAGAGCTACAAATCCGATCTTACTTTGTATCCAACTTACTGAGCTGATCACTTTTGTGCAGAATGTATAACGGGGCATTTTTCCTGGAATTATACAAGTAAATGTATTCACATACAAGCATATTCAGTACCTTGTTAAGGTCCTTAAGTAAACCCATATCTTACAGAATCTAAGAAAAAGTAAGAAGGGCGACAATTGGCACTTATTTTCTGAATCATTTAGTCTATGAAATGGTTGGAAAAAAGGTGACATCACAGTCTTCCAGAGCCCATGATGACAACTTTGAATGTTTTGTTTTGTCCAAGCAACAACCCAAAACCAACATTTAGCCAATTAACAATTATAAAAACAGAGAAAAGCAGCAAATGTTATATTTGGGAACCTGTTGCTAGAAAATTGACTTTAAATGATATATCAATTATCAAGTTAGTTTTTAAGTTTTGTTGCCAATCTAATAGTTTCAGCTTTAAACCAGGAGCGGTGGCGTTAATATGAAACATTAATAGGGTTCTAGAACAGTTTCTGGTTCTGTAATTTTCCTAATAATTTCCTAAAAACTTTCATAAGCACTTTACTAGTCAGTGACCAGAAACTTCTGTGTCATTTTTGTGAATAAAGGCGGAAGTACAAAGAGAAAAAGAGACTGTAATTACACACATCATTACAGTAACTGAGGGCCCACAGTAAATGACTTCAGCAGTGTGAAAGGAACAGGACAGGGAGGGGACACGCTCAATAATGGCTCTGCCACCTCTCTTCAAAGTACAGCACGTCCTCAGTAGCACAAATCAAGATCTTGTTTATACTGTAGATCCAGATTCGGCAAGTTCATGTGAAACATTAACTCATTAAAACAGGAATGAAGCAATTTTAAATTCTGTCAAATGTACATGAGGTTGTGCTTAGAGAGGATGCAGAAAGGCAGAGTAGCCTTTGTTAAAAAAGGCCAGAAAATGGAAGCATCTTGGCTGAACCTTTAAATTGGAATCAAAAAGGTGCCTGAACTCAGCAGGAGCAGCTGCACAACTTGTGTTTTTTTTCTGAGGCAACACACAGAACGATTGTTTGACTACTATACACCCCATGCACATCCAACCCCATACTTCTGTCAAAAAAAAAAAAAATCAGTTCAACATTGTGGGAAATTTGCTTAATTATTTCCTTTCAGAGACGGAAAGGTCGATACCACTTGATATGTGTGTTACTGTACATACGGAGCTGTAGTCAGAGCGTGGTTAGCCTATCTTAGCATATGGACTGCAAACAGCCTGGCTCTCTCTAAAGTTTAAAAATGAACATGTAATTTCTTCTTGGCTTAATCTGTATAGAAACAGAAATGCAAAAGCTGCAATATGTGGTTTTAGAAAATGTTCTGTGATCTATTTCATGGCAATGTATGCATCTCCCCAGTACTTCTGTGCCAAGATACCAGCTAGCTTTTTGCCTCCGCTCTGTTTTTAAGCTAAACTTGACTAAACGCGTCCTGTCTCCAGCTCTGTACTTAAGCCAGACCTCAGGTTAGAACAGATTTTCTCATCTCAAAAAACATTGCTTTATAAGAAACAAGCTTATATGAATATACAGAAAAGAAATATATAATTAATATAAATATATATATTGTACCCGTTAATTGTCATTATGTGGCTTTTCTGTCCTCAGCCTGATGAGAACTCTGACACAAGCTTTCTTTGACTCACAAAATCCTATTTTAGATTTTTCTTTTTAGCGTTCCAAATCCATTTCAACAAGGATGTTTCTGTTTTACATTTTCAGTCAAAGATTAACAGTCAAAAGTCATTTGTTCCAGTACTTTGACTTGAGAGGAAAAAAAGCTGTCAAACCTGTTTTGCAGCATGATAACCTCAACAGTCTACCTTAGTAAAAACTAATATTGAGTATTGTTATGTTTCTACACCCACAGACTACCTGAGTAGCCTGAGAGCTGCAGAGCACTGTGGAGAATCGGGGACAAATTCATATCAAAGCTGGACGTTGGACATTTCTGCTCCACTGCTGCTAGGCAGCGAGCATCAAAAGGACAGCAAGAAAAGAGCTCTTTGAAACGAAGCAACACTGGATCCCCTCTCTGGATGGCTGCCATATTGCACTGACGGCGTGTGTGTGTGTGTGTGTCTGTGTGTGTTTGGAGAAATCTTTTGTGCAAAATAAAAGAGAGAGGGGGAGATAAAGGAGGCAATCTGAAGGGGGAGAGAGAGACATTATGTAATGTGAATAGGTCCGGCAAAATGAAGCCAACAACTTTACTACACGCTTTCAAGCCTGACTGAATACTTGGGATGTTTCTCAAGCATTTACCTCTGTTGCTGCAATGCTTAAGCAGATTTCTGTAAAGCCAGATCAAAATAAATTACCTCTCAGCTTGGTCCAATTAGGGAGGTTATTGAACTCACCAGCTTTTTTTTATTCAGAGGTAACAAATAACGTGGAGCTGAATGTGAACCAATAAGAAATGAGAAGTCAAACTGGTAAGGCTTCATTTATTTTAGGAAGGCTTGGATCCATAGAAAATTAGCCAATTAATTTATAAAGAAAACACACATACCATTCTTTTTTTCAAATGCAAAAATGTGCTACTTTTATGTTTAATGTGATTGCAAACTGTATATGCAGTATGAAAGAATGAAGTACGAGTCAAATGTGACTTTTCTTCTTACAATACAATGACTAAGTAGCTCTACACTGCAAAAGACATCTGTTTTCATGTCTTCTACATCCGGGACTCCAGACTGTGAGTGATCGCTCACATTTTGTGACCAAATTTATGGTGTGACTGACATTTTTCAAAGGTCTCACTGGGTGCGACTGCAAAATAAACAGCTTATGCACAAACAATGCTCTCACTGCAGAAATAGTGGACAGATGTAACAATCTCTGTGATGCTGTCATTGCAACGTTTATCTGCAGGTCTGTCACTCTCTCGTCCCACAGGGCAGAGACTTCCAATCTATCAAATGTGTCTATATCCACAATGACTCCGAGACACACGAGTTATCCCTGGACCCTTTCTTTTACCTTCTGAGTATATTTTTTAACTTTGGTGCATTTGAAGTGTAATTGCCACAGGCAGCTGCTTAAATCAGGTAAATCACCTATTAGCCTATTTATGTGTTGGAAACATTTTACTTGAATTCATCGGTTTATACTTCAGTTGAAATATGGTAGGCTAGTCATCAGTATCATCATGTTGACTACTAGGCTATAGCACACCAAAATGAATGACTACATAAAAAGAGCTGGAAACGTGTTCCAAAAGTGATTGTCCCATTTGCTGGGCTCCATAAGTCTCGCTCTCACACACTACACTCACATACACAAGCATACAAACCATGACAGCACCTCAAAAGGATTGGCAGAAACACAATAAATAACACATCTTTCCTTCTGAAGCAGCCTTATCATGTTAGGACCTTGAGTCACTGCAGGTTAAAAACAGGCTTGCTGGTTGTTTCATGAAGTCCAACAGTAAGCTGCATGTAATCATTGTGTGAATGTGTTTGCGTTTGTAATCGGTTGGGCTCCAGCTGATATGACAAACATAATCCAGGCTAGCTGTTGAAACAAGGCTGGGATCTGATCAGATAGAGGAGGTTTTAGCTGGAAGCCGAGGCCGGTGGAGTCACTCTCTGCCGTTGCTGATTATTGTTCCTCCACAAATACAACACAAGCCTCAGCATGAACATCTTTAGCAATAATTACCGCTCTGCAGGCCAAAGCACTGGATCTGGACAAGTAACACAAGAACTACTGTATATTTGCTGTCTGCTGTCGCTGTTTGTTAACAAGCAACTCTTCAGATCTCTGTTACTTCTGTGGTACTAGTGCTTTCAGGCAGATTACTCAGGAGTCAGGACTGTTGCCCCTTAGACAAGCTGAATTCAAAATACTGCTCATACTTAAGAGTACGGGTGGCCCCAATCCAACCTCTAAAGCCATTCAACTACGCAGCACTACACAACCACTGATGAGTTTTGCTATTAAACACACATGTGCTTTACATATTACAACTGACACCAAAGCACAAAGTCAAGCTTTCATCACAGAGACTGGCTCCATCTGATATACAATTAGTGGACCACACAGAATGAGGTGGTTTATGGCTGCTGGATACAACAGTGACTGTGCTGAGTGGAGAGGACTGAGAGGAACAAGACCACTTTACATACATTTCTGTTTCATTCTTTGATCCTGGATAGATTTTGTAAGTTTTTACAAAACTGAAGAAACTACAGAGACTGTGACCACTACCTGTCAACCAGGCAGCTCACGGGAGAGACAAAACAACTAAAAACCTCTTCAGACATGGAAATATAACCTCATTGGGTTCATCTATTTATTCAAATAAAGGCTTTTTGTCAAGCAGCCACTCAGAAATGCTGCTCCCAGCTGAAAGCCATTCAGCTGGCTCTTAGTTCCCAGCCAGCTTCCAGCAGCCCCTCTTTGGGTGTTACCTGATAAGGTGTATCTAGACTCCACAGCAAACACACCCACTAAAGAACTATTCCTTCATTTGCAGTGTCACCATTAGATGGCTCTTTGTTCTCAAAAACTCATTCACACATAAACCAGTGTGTTACATAAATGATTCTTACACAGGCTGCTTATGCAGACATGACATTTGAGAAAAGACTCACAGTGATTGGTTAAAACTTGACACATGGTGTGGAGGCAGCATTCCTTTCAGGGTCCAAGACTAACTTTTTGACTCACAGGCGAAGGTAGATGAAAAAAAAAAAAAAACATCCACTGGCCAAATATATTTTTCATTGGCCAAAATAATAAATTGGCTTTTTGTGTCACGTAAACAGTTGCTTCAGAATTTAATTGAGATAATAAGGTATTATGTTGAATATAAATGTAAAGACAAAGCAAAATTATAATAGCAGCTTATTTCAAATTTGTTAAAGTTGTTTCAGAATTCAAATTTAAAAGCCACAATACAACTCAAATGTCTTGACCACAAATTCTACCTAACACACAGCATGCGCTATTAAGTGCAGCCTATTTCTTTGCACGAAAGTCTGGGCCCGATTTGGTAAGACTGCCATTACACTGCAGTGAATTAAATATGCAACCAAAAATAAGAATACAGGCTTCTGCGGTCACTGTGTTTGAAATGAATCCAGATACTATTGAACCTTAATATCACAAATTGACGATTTGGCAGAGAGCTGCTCACATTCACTATTAATAAATGTGTTCAAGACTCAAGAAATAATGAAAGATCATGACAACAGATTTTCATTTCAACTTTTTTGGAGTGGTTAAATATGAAAATATGATGGTCAAACTGTGTTACACCTTGCTTTCTGAACTAACAAAACAGCCCAGATGAATCCATTAGTTTATAGAAATATCGCAGCCATGGAAATTCTTGTTTCCTCTAACAACATCTTGAACATCTGTCAGCCAGGGGGATGCATTTGATGATTTTTTGTAAAAAACGTTGCCCTTTTATCCCTGTCACAAGACCAACTGAGGGCAGGTTTTATTTCAAGAAGAGGGGGGAGGAAGACCCACACAGCTACTTTTACAATCAAACAGGGATGAGCTCATCGGAAAATCAATACAAGCAAATAAACACGTATCCAAATGGTTTCAGCTGACACCTGTTTGGCAGCTGAAAATAAAAACTTAACTCTTCATGTCACATCAGTGGCCTCACAAATCAGAAGATTCTTCCTCCATTTATTTTCCCATTTTCTTTCCCATCTCCACTGGCTAACCACAATCCGTCCACTCATTGTGGAAACACTCAAAATACCTAGAAAACACACTGCGGTGGAAATTCCCTTAACAATGTCAGTCTGCTGACCTCATGATGCCAAAGAAGTTCTGCAAACCTGGATGTCATGTCCACACTGCAAATCATGATAGAGACCATTTATGGAGCCAATTCATATTTGCTCATTAGTGTAAATAATTAAGTTTTATATATTCAAGTTAACTGACTTGAAATGATGAGAAACTGAATAAACTGTTGAAAGTTTACACAATTAAATATCATAAAATAAAGTATTTGAATCGACAAAACTAGACTTGAGACATACATTGAGAGGTAAAGCCGTCCACAGACTCTTCCTTCTTTGTAGCTTGAAAAAACATTCATGATGGAAATTTGCTGTGACTGTAACATGTTAATAATAAATCATGTCTGTTTCTATTCATAATCATGAAAACATTGCTAACCATGATGAAGATTAGCCCATATTCCATATACTCAAAATTTAACTAAATCACTGGCAGCATCTGAACATGATGTCTGTGGCTTCAACAGGAGCAAGTTCATCATGTTAAATGAAGCATACATCACTATTCAAACTGAGAAAATGAACTAGGACAAACTTTACACAACTGGCCATGTTTGTGATGTTAAAACAGATGTTTAAGCTTAAATACCTCCCAGAAAACGTTCAATAAATTGAGACAACTAAAATCAAGTAAACAAAACAGAGGTTTGCAAAACAGATCATTTTAACTGAGCTACATAAACAGTCCAATAAATTTACAATTCTAAATAAACTTAACTGTGAAATGGGTTTATGCTGTATGCGATATTTAATGACGATAATGTGGCTGTTAGAAGAACAAGTTGCATTTTTTGATAATTGTTAGGCAGCCTTTTCACAAGTTACGTTACTTTTTACAGTGGACTCGTCCACATAGGAGACTCACACAACACATAGCCACTGACTACACACATGAATCTCACTCTCCCACATGAACACCTACAGATAAGCCCACAAACACACAACCTAATGAGCTGTGGGTTCAGGACGAGGGATATAAATAAATAATGGAGTTTGGGTGTAGCCTTTCTGAGAATTCGGTTTCCGGTGTGGAGGGTATTCAGCTGTGAAACGGCAGCACTTTGAAGTATAAGAGATGTGATAAGGTTTTCAATTTGTTCAGGGGAACAACCTTTATCTGGCTTTCTGGAACCTGAGTCTTTATCTGGAAAAATGAATAAAAAATAAAAACTTCTTTGAGCTTCATTCAAATTATGTAATGGTGTGTCAAAATAATGTAGATAAAACAGCCGGAGCGTTGGACTCTTCTATTCAATAACAGCTCTCAGAATTACAGGAATCCCTTCACTGGAGATTGTATTTACTGCGAATCTTGCTGCCTTTGTTATTTTGTAGCAGATTGAGACCATCTTTCTATAGTGAACACATTTTAGGCCTGACTGAGTTAAATATCTAAATATATGAAAGATCATTTTCTTGTCCAAATGAACTTCTTCCTCGCAGCTTTGAAGCTCGAAAGTGTAGAATGCTTAGAGTCACATCTGCATTGCATACTAAAATCAAGGTTGATGGCCAGCCATGCCAGTGGCATCTAGGGATGGCAATGCTGACCTGAATGATACATTCATTGTGCCCAGAGGATGAATCGCGGTGAGCCTCCGACTTTTCCTGTAGCACCAAAATGACATTGATATACTCTTTTGATGGCTTTATAAAATACAGAATATTAACATTCTGAGATAAGAAAACTTTGTTAAACCCTGTTTAAGTTCCCAATTTAGGCAAAAGTACTGTATACCATTTCAGATCTGTTGTGACTCTTGCACAGTTCATTGGAAACTGCTCATCATGTCATTGGTTTAATAAAGACTTAATCTCGGTCTGGGAAGACAGTGTCATGATTCAGTAAAAAGATCAACTGGGATTAAGTGTTAAACCTTATTTTGACTGCATCCTCTTCCAGTAACACATTTAAATGATCACAGGTGTAATCACACATGGCAAATGTACACAGGCAGACACAGATCTTCATGAATGCATAAACACAGCACCTTCCCAGGCACCTGCTGTGGCACTGCCACTGCAGCTCACTGCAATCCCAACTAAAGTTCATGAATTCCCCACAGACACAATGTGACAGGAATCTGCAGTGGGGTGGCAGAGAGGCAGTTGAAAGTAGGGTGAAAAGGTAAAAGGTCAAACCCTCTCAAAGTCAGGAAAATGAGAGAGGTTGTGACTTGTGTTTGTGCTTCACACCTGTGAGTGCCTCACTGTGAAAGTGAGAGGTACATGTATGTAACAGATGGCAAGAGAGAGACGGTAAGAGAAAAACAGTAAAACAAATCCTGGGAATGAACGCTTACATTCCTTTTCTCAGTACCTCAAACCTCTACACAACATAGTGTGGTGGCGCACTAGCTATTACTTATGGCAACAAAAACTCAGCAACTCAAATCCAAACTGTTTCCACATCAACTGTTTCCATACCCCCCCACCCACCCACCACTCGGGTGGTTTTAAATGTCCTTAATGTGCTCTTCCATTTTCTGCAGCAATCCTCTGTGTTCTCCCTGGTGTCCTCATTGTTCCAGGGCTACAGCTCTCAAGGGAGAACACAGTGAACAGGCACAGGATAGATGCATGAGTATGGGTACATGTTCTATTCAATGAAACTTGAAACAGGAAGAGGACATGGGTGGAAACAGGAAGAGGAGGGGCACCAATTACCTAACCTGCCCTCTCAGCAGCACATGTCCTGTCCTCTGGGTTAGATAAAAAACTGACCCATACACTCATTCTTAACTAAAGCCAATAACAATGACTTCATATGAACGAAGCCTCAAGCAGACTTGAGGAGCAGGCTACAGAGGTTGACTTGTAGTCTTCAGATACACCCAGTCCTGCTTGCTTGAGGTAATTTATCAAATTTAGCAGTCACTCTGGAGCTACAAAAGGCTTTAAACAACTTTTATCACATATTCTCCACAAACAGACTACCACCAAAACTGTATTAAATGCTGATCTGCTGAAAAATCTGTCATAATAACAGAGTGCACAGATACAGACTATAGTGAAATGGACACTCAGATATACCTTTAACTTAAAATTTGGAGAAAAAAGAGAAGCAAGAGAGTGACAGGAGAAAGAGAATGATTAAAAGAGGAGGGGAGACATGAAGCATATGTGGGGTAAAAGGTTGAAAAGATAATGCCAGAGGGAAAGTGCAGGACAGCATAGCTGGGAGTGAAAGTGATGGGACACTGATTAGAAGAGGAAAAGAGATGGTTTAGAGGAGATCTGGTGGGAACAGAGTTAGTGTGGAGGTCCCAGCTGAGGTCACGCCCCCTGGCCATGTTTTCATAAACTCCTGAGGGTTGGGGTAATCAAACAAAGACCTGGCACTCACAACACTTGCCCAGAGAGCAAACCCTGGAACCAAATCTCATGACAGAGAAACAGCAAACCAGAAAGTGATGCATCCTTCTCCTTACTTTTACATTTTCTTAATAAACTTCATGAGTATTTTTCTTTACTCTTTACTAAAATTCGGCCACCATCACCACTTCCCCTTTCTCCCTCTTTTCTCTCAAGAGTCATGAAGGCCAGCTACAACAACAAATGGAGTGTCTCTCTCTGCTGGGTGTGGTGGCCTGCGGCGCAACAGCTGGGTCCTGTTGTTTCTTCTGAGACACCGAGTGACTGCTCTCCCTCTGCGTCCTTAATTTTCTCTTAAATATTTATTCATTTTGCTCTCACATTCTCAGAATTTTCTACCTTTTCATGGTACAACTCCTATGTGATTTCTTCTAAACTCTTTTTTTTGCTACTGCTCTGAAATTTTCTTTGTCAAACACATGACATTTCCTCTCTACCTTGAATCCTCTTCTCTTTTAAGTTTGCGCTATTTTGTTACATCTGCTTTACTCTGCTTTTCTGCTCTTTCTCTCATTTAATCTGTCAGTTCCCAAGTTCCTTTTCCCTTCCCTTCCCTCTTCCTCTCTCCCTCTGTATCACCAACCGGATCCCCATTTCCCTTTGACACATTTCCTGTATACTACAGGAGGTTATCAACACTGAGTCATACAAGTGGTTTCACAGTGCCACAATTTTCTCATCTGAAACATACTCTAGACATGTAGTTTTGAAAGGTTTTTCAAATTGCACAAGTGTAACATTATACATTTTTTACTATCTATACTTATTTAGGTTTGTAATTAAGATGACAACTCATTTCTTTGTGTCTCAACTGCTGTAAAACTTGAAACAACAGCTTGAATCCTCCATTCACTTGGGTAAGACTGTGTGCGTGGGTGTGTGCTACCATTGTAAACTCTACCTAATGAATCGCTTTAAGTGTGCAACAAACCAAATGGCAAAAAACTGATCAACTTCAGAGGCTTTGTGTGTGTGTGTGTGTGTGTGTGTGTGTGTGTGTGTGTGTGTGTTTGTGTGTGTGTGTGTGTGCAGACTTGCCCTAGGTTTAATTAGAACTGTGAGCCAAAGCCAACTGACATGTGGTCAGAGGAGCAATCAAACACAAGGAAGGCCCCATGGGCACATGCACAAACACACATACACACACAGGTAGGCATGCATGCACACATGTACACAGACACACACACACACACTGTATACAATCTTTACGAATGAACAAGCCCAGACACCCACCGACCCACCCACCTGCATACACCCGTGGAGAAAAGAAGGTGCCTAGTAAACCACAGGTGAGGCAGTCTTTTGATCGGATGCTAAGAACATCAGGCAGTCACATTTTACTATTACAAAGTTTTCTTTACTGTGTGACTCAGTCACTGACAAACATTCAAGTGTTTTTCCCAGAGGGACAGGACCAGGAAAACATCAGGGGCTTCATTAGCCCAACTTTACATTTTAACACAGATGCTAATAGATAATTTAGGAAAATGCAATCACACTGCTTTTGCTATTTTTTTTCTCTAATGGTTTCAATATACAGTAGATTGTCACACTACATTTACATATTCAGCATGGGATGACCTGCAGCTTCACATTTTAGCTGAATTGCAGTCTACCATTAAAGGTTTGCTTTTCACTGGAAAATTAGGTCAAAGGAAATTATTCCAGTTCACAAGTGTATACATGAGCAACTGTTTGTGTGTCAGAGAAATAAAGGCGCACATGTGCACATTTGCAGAATACAGTATAAACCCAAATGAAAACATGCATATATACATTTACATAAACACATATGTACATGTACTATTTCTGTGTGTGTGTGTGAGAGCAATTATCTGAACCTCAGGCTTGATGCTATCACTGCCCTCCATGTGCTGGGCAGGACAACATCAGGGAAAAAGATAAGAACTGGCACTGCATCCAGATGTACACTGTGTGTATCTGTGTGTGTGTGTTTCTTTTTTCAGGCCAGACCTCTATGGCGGATTACTTGTGACTAGCCAGACAGGCCAGAAGCAGCCTATACAAGACTCAGACATGCACATGCAGGTACTGACATGCCACCCAGCACACACACACACACAGAGCACCCGGTCCCCACAAGGAAGTCCCCAGAATGTGAGCATGTAAACAGCATTTTGGTTCTCACAGTGTAAGTAATACCATAGACACACACACATACACAGAGGGCCAGCTCTTATCTCTCTCCTTGATGCAGCTGAGTTTTGTTCTGTATCAAGGAAAACACTGAAAGTGATTACAGTACATATGCAGTATATGTATACTCATGAAGTAGCTGAACATGTTTACAGTGTCGGAGCGCTAACATTAACAAAGAGGAAAAAAGCACCCACCGCTCGTTCATTTCAGTGAGGCCACTCTTGCTGCATAGAGCGGACGCTAAGGAGGAGGCATCACATGGTGAAAAAGATGAAACTCATTTAACGTTTGCTACAAAGGGATGTTATCTGGAAAAGCACCGCACTGGACAATTAAACATGTAAAAGTGCACGTTCCAGATAATTACTTTGTAACCAATAAGGCCGTATATCTACCATTTACCTGGATATTGTTGCGAGATAAGGATAAAATGACGGCTTTTAAGCATGGTAATTTTCCACAGCTGTAAAATCCCTCAACATAGCATCAGAAACTGTTTCCAGTGCTTGCTATCTAATGAGCCTTTAGACTGGTCTAATTCCCATACAGTATTTGACCATCACACCTGAACCTGAAACAATCCATGGGCCCCAGTTTTTAGTTGGAGTAGTTGTTCAGTTGTAAAAACTAGGTTACTAGGCAACTGACTATAAAAATAGATGTTGCCTTGTCACCAGTCTCTGAGTGCTTGTGCTTATAGCGGAGCTTTTCTGAAGTGACAGTCCCTCCTAAAACTGCAACGCTGATACAGCTACAGAAATAGTCATTAAAAGCTACAGAAGATGAAAAGACCAGGCACTAAACTTGGAAAACTAGAGTACTACTACTACTACTCAGTCTGCTTCAGCCCAGTCATCTGTCTGTCTCTCTATCTATGCTTACAGCCAGCTGCCAGGTCAGAAGACGGCATCACTCTGGACTGTCTGGCGCCAGGGAGAAAAAGCCATGTATAGGAACAGGGCTGCTGCAAGTTTTCCCATGTAGTGAGGGAAAAGTTGGCTTTGTGGGTCCTATTTATGACTCGTGAAAACAACCCTCCTGTGATTAATGATTGGTAATTCTGTAAGAGCTCCTTTAGACTGAAGACGTGGGACAGCTGTCCTGACTGCTATGCGTCCCATTTGCCCCCACCTATAACACACCTCTTCACCAGTCCTGTGTGCAAGTGTATTAATAATATGCAGCCCACTAAAGTAGAATCCCAGCAGAGTGCTGTCAAAATAAGTTAGACCGTATCAGCTCCTATTCTTCACACTGTCCAAATATACACTCACCTGCCACTTTATTAGGTACACCTGTACAATTGTATACAATTCAGTGCAACACTTTCACCTTAACATTTGTGTTTATGAAGCTCAAAATGTTTCAGTTTTTGGTGAGATTGTCATAAATGTATAAATTCAATTATATGATTATTACTGAGGTCATTGTTAAAGGCGGTGTTGTGCTGAACTACATTCTTTTCAGAGGTGTCTATATTTTTGTCCTCCCCAGCTACATACATGAGAGGATCAGAATATCAGAAACACTTCTAAATATAATGTAGTCCAGTACAACACCACCTAGCAGGCATAGCTAGCATACAAATAGGACATAAATACACGCACGCTTAAGAGCACTGACACGACGACGCTGGTGTATATGTGCACTTTAATTTTGTCATTGTATTTAAAGTGTCCATGGCATGCTCATTTTGCTCGTTTTCAGCCATTTAATGTTTAATCTTGGGTACCTCTAGATTAGCTCGGCACCCCTCATAACTCCAAATAGTTTGTGTGTCAGAATCAGTGAGTCAAAAAGTCTCTTCCTTAAAACGAGAGGACAGTTCCTTTAATGCACACAACTCCTGCTGCCAGTGTTGTGTTGCAAGTGGACAGCACAATGAACCATGATGGCATTAATTAATGATTTTCTCCTCCATAGATAGGTAAATAACCGTATATGTACTGATGAAACGAGATCATGAAAAGAGATGTAACACTCTAAACAAAGCGGGTAATTTAGAAACCCCATATTTTAACTGGCATAATCCAGACATAGTAACTTCTCCATCCTTACAAACAATTCTTTATAACGTTATAGAAACAAAGCATTAACAGACATGCAACATGTTTTTCTTTTTTATTGTTAAGTCCTAACGAGCAGTGGAACAATCACTCCCTTTCAAGTAGCTCCAAGGTCGATAAATCCAACCGGTGGTTGCTGCATATTCCCTCACACGACCACATACAGTCCCAAAGCAGTGAATTTAATTCCGACAGGTAGTATAGTGCCGACAATAACATCATAGATCATTAATCCACCTGTTGACCAGCAACACATAACATGCATCAGACACACTGGCCTCAAGCAGTCTAAACAAACAGGTACTGTGCTCCAGGGGAATCCAGTGTTGATGAGCTGCTCAGTCACAGCCGCCGCGGCCTTCACAGGCTGGCTGCTTGTAGGTAAGACCCACTCAGGTAAAGCAACACACCCCTGTACATGAACACTCCTGGACATGCAGTAACCTCAGACCCTGTATTTTTCTCCACATCCTCTGGTCACAGTGCAGCAGCAGGAGGTAAAATGTATCCACAAAACCAGGCGCAGTCAAAAAAATTCCGCTTTTACAATGGCACCAGTGGATGTCAGGGAAGCTCACGTGAACGTGCAACTGCCTACAGATTATGACCATTCAAGGAAATAGTTAAACTATCGTGTAATACTTTCTTTTGTTAGAAAAAAAAGTCTCGCGAGAGAGTTTGTGCGATGTGTATAAACCAAGTTGCTTCTGCACAGAAATACTAGAACATACACACACCTGATTTTTTTTAACTTTAGGTCACATCCAAGACGATAATCCACTGTTGTAACATTGTAGATGAGTCAAAAAACAAGGAAAAGCATGCCATGGGCCCTTTAAACACAAAACCAAGCTAGAAGAATGTGAGAAGAAACATGTCCAGATATTTTCCTAATATGTTTTCTGGTATAATTTGATGCTAAATATTACATGACAAATTTAGACAAGAAATTTTTACACTTCAAATGAATTCATAGTCTTTTAGTTATTTATCAGCTGAAAAGTTTGAAACCCACTTTCAAAAAACTACTTACAAACTCAACACAACTAACTAAACTAAATCGAATAACATTCTCAAAACTTTGTCTTCTTCACCAAATTACATAGTTCGACAACATCAGAGCTGCCAGTTAATGTGTGTTAAACTGAATATAAAATTTAAAACCAATTTAAAAAGGTCCCAAGTCAGAACAGAACAGAACAGAACAGAAAGAAAAGCATGGAAAACCTAACAGAGAACCTGGAACACGATCTAACAAATAATCAATCACCAAAGTGTTGTTAATCACTAAATCACTTAATTAACTTTAAGTACTACCTACTATAAGACAAAAGCACACTTGCTCGTTTTATCGGAGGGACAGGTTTGCTTAATCATATTCTGTAATCACATTTCACCAAACAGAATTTCTTTATACTCCCCTAAGTGTAAGATTAACAAAAAGAAAATTATGGGACATAAAGAGTCATAACGTTTTGACAAAGTAGCAACATGAAACAATTTTTTGCTTCACAGAAAAATAAATGGAAGGAAATTCTTAGAAAATATACAACCATCAGGGACAACCACTCAGTTACACTCAACTTGATATTTGAAATAAGTACAATTTTTGTCACGTCTCTCTCCCTCTCTCTTGCTCTGTGTCTTACAGGAGGGTTTTGCAGTACGCTAATGAAAAAGCAGACTTAATATGTTTTTCCCCAAGTCCATCTGGTAATAATTGTAGCATGTAGCAACCGTAGCTGTGTTTGGATAAAGCTCTGACATACATGGGGCCCTCTGACGCTCAAGGAGTAAGTGTGTGTGTGTGGTTATGTGGGGGTGAAAAAGAGAGAGAAGGGAAGAAAAGAAAGCATGTGACTGGTGAGAGGAGTGAGAGTGTGTGTGTGCATGCTCGTATCTGTATGTCTTCCAAACTGGTGGGTGATGAGCCAACACAGATAAATCAGCTTTATCGTCAGCACACTGTTTTACGTAGAGAAGCACAGAGCAGAGTAGGGCTGAGCGTGGGTGGTTGGGTAACCTCGGCTTCTTTGGGGCATTAGTATGACTCAAGGTGATTATTAGAAGCATTTGATGGTAAACAGACTAGTATGAAAAGGCTAGAAACATGCATCTGGACAAACACAGATGTCTATACTTACACTAAACGGTAATTCTGTGTAACTTCATTCAGGTGTCAGTCAGTGTCAAGACTTAGGACTTTTAATCAAGACTCAGGTTATCTTGAAAATGTTACTTGGACATCAGATATGGTTTAAACTTAGGCCACTGTCCGGAGAAACAAACCGTTCTTGATAAATACACTGACGCATAATAAGTTACCCTGGATAACTGGAGTATGAGCTACAAAACTATTATAAGTAGGGACTGAGGTAGAGATTTTAATGATTTCACTTCAAAATACAACAGTGAGGGCATGATGTTATAAAAACACAGGTTACACCCTCTAGAGTGTTTTTGCAGAGGTAAAACCATAATATAAACCCTCTCTATGTTGCACCGTTCTGTACTAATTCCCCTGGGGCAAAATCCTAAAAGTTGTGGGACTGCTTTCTCCATTATGTGTCTGTTACATATGGAAATCTCATCAGGAAACTGTTATGAAAACCCTTGACTGAGGTACCACATAAAGTATCACATTATTCAAATGTGACTGATAAAAATTCTTGTCACAAGATGTGAAACCACAAATTGAGTGTGCGACAAGTGACACATTCTTCTCCAAGTTCAATGCAGACATCTCTTTCTCGTGACTTACTGGCAGTGCCAGTTGGAGTAGGTGGGAAGGGAGTGGAGCATGATCTCTGTAGAAAGACCCTTTGTACTGAGAGGGTCACACATCCTCTGTTTAGAGCATTCACAGTTGGACAGATTCATGTGTGTGGGAACACATATACGCACAAGAGAAAAACATCACTTACTGAAAATGACAATAGGAAGATGCACTAAAAAGAATGACTAATGACCATGGGGTTCCTTTGATATCATGTCTAGAGGAAGTACAATAGCCCTAGAAAATGCAGCATTGAATTAGTAGAGACAAATATTTGATTATAATGTAATACTGTCCTCACTACAGATACTGTACAACTCCATACCAGACATGATTACTAGACTGACCCAGTATGTCAAACCATTTTCTTAGGCAAAGACACCACATAGTGTAGGTTGTCATAATGATACAGACCTTTATACTGTGCTAAGACAAGACAGATTTTGTAAAGAAAATCCATCTCCTTTGTCCTCTCACTGAATAATTATGTGCCTGATCCCTATATGTGTATTCAGTAGGTGAGGGTCAGAGGAGGAATTCACCATCCTGTACAGACACTAATTTCCTTTCAGGCTCTCTTGAGTGTTTGTGTGTGTTGATTTGTCCGACCCACCCTCTACAGCGAGGTTACACCCAGGAAAGCTAATCAATCGAAACACAATAACCTGTTCTGACATGCTGACACACATCCACACATTTAACATTTGCATGTTTGTTGAAACTGAGGGTGAGAGCTGTTTAGATAATCTGTCTAATGCTACTTTTACACCAACGCAATGTCTTGGATTAAACCTGCTTTAAGGATTGATGTTTCTATCTGACTTTACCTTCCAGCCTGATTTGGTGTGACACATGTTAGTAACTTAACTCAGATTTGGGGAACAGGCATTTCCTCTTAGGCATGGTAAATTTGTTTAATGTTATATTTTTACCAAGAGTAAAGTGTTGGCAACCAAAGGGTCTCAGTATATGTCAAACAAACTAGATCAAAAACACATTTATAGCTAGTAAAAGTGTTCATTCAGATTCCAAATTGCTACACTCAAAGACTGTACTAAATGGCTTGCATTATAATCTCCCCCTGAATCACTAAACTCTAAATGACTTCGGTGTGTTGCATGTGTTTGGAGTCTCAACAGTGATGTAAGGGGATGAGGATTACAATGCACAGTATGGGGCAGCCCCTACTCAAGGGCATTTATTGGATTGCACTTGGTTATATATACAAAAAGTGATGAAAATGAAAAGAAGAGAGTTTAAATTTTTGTTTGTCTCATATACATGTAACTAATCTGCAGACCCCAGATTCATAGTATATTTCTCACCCTGCCCTTCTCCTACAAGAATTTGAAATCTTAACAGGGCTGATCTCACAAAGAAGCCATTCACACTTATTCACACACACACACACACACACACACACACACACACACACACACACACACACACACACACAGCTTTCAGTCAGGCAAGATTTTTGCCGAACTTGAACTCCCCCCAAAACCCTGTAGTGACCACATAAGAAGCAGTTCTTAGGTTACAAACTCACCCAAAATAGACCATAAGTACATAGTACTGCTATTTGGTGACGTATATTATAGTTTAGAATGGTTACATACACTTGCACCAACAAAAGCACACACAGACATCCATGGC
>NW_018127881.1:472128-489009 GCF_001952655.1 Monopterus albus
GAGGAGAACACTGTAAAAACAAAAACGTAAATAATGATTAAGCAGACAGCCTGTTAATTCCACTGTAATCCATACCCGAACATTCTGTAATATATTACCAGTGCTACTGAGTCCCCTAATCAGTCATTAGACTGACGCACAGTTTAAAAATCACAGAGCTATTTGTAAATCTAATGTAAATACTGTTAGTGATGACAAACGGCCCTGAATGATTTCAGCAACAAGTCATTAAATAAACGACTGGAAGTGATAACCATCATGCAGTGATGACTCACAACTGTATATAACTCCAATACATACACAGAAAAAAAAAGGTATCCAATAAAGGCCCGTTAAAACCTCTCATTTTTACATTGAGAATTATCATTATTTCAGGCCACTGCTTCTTAAAATATGGGTCAAGACCCAAAAAAGCCGCAAGCCTGTTTCTAGTGGGTTCCCGCATGAAATAAGTAATAATATGCTTTCACATGTAAGAAAAGAAATTCGGTCTCTTCCTGGAATTGGGAAAAAAAAACACTTGGAGGGATGTCCTCCAAGAGCAGTAGTTTTCAGAATAGCTAATGGGTGTACAGGAAACAGGCGCTAAGACTTCTGGCGCTAGTGGGCTAAGCAATCAAAACAATCTCTCCATCTTCTGATTGAGGAGAAAGGGACCTATGCCAGACTCTTCATCGGGGGGGTGGGGGTGGGGCAAGCAGGGACGAGGGATAAAGAAACAGTAGGAGTAACAGAAAAGGAGGAGCCCCAAAGCTAAAATTATTTTCTTCTTCTCTGACTTACACTTTTTTTTACAACCTCCTCTCTTTCATCTCCTGTCCTCTTTAGTCCTCCATCCTGTCTTCTCCTTGTTCTTTCTCCCTCCACTCTTTTTCTTATCTACACACTTTTTCCACATTTTCCTCTTACTCCCATGCTTCTCTCCTCCGCCATGATGTGTGTGCGTTATGAGTAGGAGTTGGGGAGAAAGTACGTGGGATTTTCCCACAGCTTGGCAGGACCAGATCCAACCCCCTACCACCCACAAATTCATTTCTCTCTCCCTCCACTCCCTCTGTCTCATGTCAGAGGGGAGTCTTGAGGAAAACCACCCATATTCCACCACTAAGTGTTTTGGATATTTGCTGGAACTTTACACTGCTCACTGTTCCATAGACATCAACTGTGTGCTGCTATGGCAACACAGTTATTATTATTAACAAGGTTACAGGACAAAAATATCTCTGCCTTTGAATTACAGTAAAATGGTTAAAGAAATCCTACTAATTAAATTCTTATAAAAGGCCTTGATTTCCAGAAGAAAGCAAAGCTGTTGTGAAACTACATGCATGTTTTGTATGGGTTTCCTAGGGCTTCAGGACCATGGGGCGCTCTATCTAGTCATCCATTCCAAGCTTAAGCTTGATTTATGACTCTGTGTTGAATCTATGCCATTGGTATGACATAGCTAATGCGTAGCCTTGTACCCTACGTCATAGCCTACTCCATAGCCTGATGAGCACCTCTCCAGAAATGTAACTACATGGTGTGGTGACACAGAGCAGAACAACTGTGACTGGTTGCATCTCATTTCCTCATTCATGTCTTTCAGTGGTGGGACAAGCACGGAAAACCCCCCCTTGTCCTGCCTTGGTTGGTTCAGTGGTCATACAGACCGTCTCCTACAATGTCTTCTCTCTTATCTGTGTTGCAGTAATTTCAGTAAAAGTAACTGCCATTAGTTTCAACTCCAACATGAAGAAACACAACACAGTGGCATAGAAATCCCACAACCAACTAACGTTTTGGTGGTGTAATTGCAGAGCGCACAAGCATAAATGCATAGGCCACTTCCGTAGCCTATGGCGTAGGCTCTGCATAGATACAACGCAGAACCATAAATCAAGCTTTACTCAGGTCTGGGTCACAACAGCTACAGCAGGGTGAAGACTGGTTTATATTCATTCAGAACACTGTGCCCTGTGTCTCTCAGTGCAACATGGTGTCGTTTGCTCGTCACTACCCGTTTGTGCAGGTGTCTATAAGCGCGTGATTTACCTCTGCTGCCTGTGTCTCCTGGTGCAACAGCGTCAGCCCTGTCAGGTCTTCCAGGAAGGAGTGGGAAGAATTAAAAACCTTGGACAGGAAGTTGAAGCCTTCCCTCTCATAGTGATCCAGGACCTGGGCAAACCATGAACAAAGAACAATTCCAGGTTATATAAGAGGAAATGTGACGTCTCCTGCTAGGGTAAGAATACAGTCATTCTGCTTGAAACGTTTACACTACAGGCAGTTACATTACTGTACTGGTTTAAAGTCTATAGTTTTAATATCTCACTGTAATCATCAGTTTTTTTAATGATTTGTAACCTACGGAGTATAGAAAGAAAGAATAGTAGGTGCAAAGAAAAGTAATTAGCTGTGTTTATGGAGGGATCATATGTTACCGGGGCATGTATCTATAAATGCTATACATTTGCACTACAGCAAGATATAGACTTAAATGGAAGATGCTTGAAATACTTCAATTTGCTTTGGTGCAGCAGTTTAAACAGCAAAGGTCTGATTCAAGTCACAAGGGTAAAACAGGTTTCTTAATAAAAGGTTCCCTCTTCACCTTTTATATTGTTTGACACATTTTCCACTGCTCTCAAACACCTTTCACTCAAAAGCATATAATAATAATAATAACAACAACAATATTTGAATGTGATAAAACAAAAATGTTGCTTCATTGTTTTGGTTCTTTCACACAATGTCTGCAACACTATAACTCAGCAACTCTGCAATTATGCTGAAATGTTTACCTTGATCTTCCACCAGTACTGACTTCAGAAACTCATACTCTCTTTCCAAAGTGCGCGCACGCACACACAGATTCTCTGCCCTCTAAACCAAGCCTTTCATGGACACCCACAGACCCTCCTCTGCAGGTGTAGGATTACCTCTGCCTCAGACATCAACAGGGTCTGTGTGCATGACTGCCTGTGGGCGTGCGCGCATGTTCACAGTCTGACCATGGCGTCAAGTCTTGGAGCCAGACACACCACACACAATATACACTGACATGCCCGTTGTTCATCTTTTCAACCTCTCTTTTCTTTCCATCCTTCACTTGTATTTCTTTGATTCTGCACTTCCATCTACGGGATCAATTTACATGAGACGCCAACGGCCAAAACCCACTTTATTGTAATATAGCTGACACAGAAAGCAACTTGATAACTGTGATGATCTTGTGATAATGTTAATAAAGTCACTCCAAGCAATGCACACAGACACACAGTCACACACACAACACACTTAGTTCATTTACTCATGTTCATTTAAATAGTAGACACCTTGGAAAAAACATAATAAATCTGAAAATGTTAGCCAGGTCAGGACAGATGGGGTTGTAAAAAAAAAATAACAATCGACTCTATCATCACTTTTACTTCCTTCCTTATTGATTCTGATACATAAGAGGCTTGATAGCAGATGAGGGAAGCATCTACTACCTGGCTAATTCAGACTGCACTGTGTCAAAGGCACTGTGTGAAATAAAAAACACAAACATATGTGAACACACTGAAAAGAAAAGACCTGAATTTCTGCAAGATTTCACAGTACTTGGCAGGTACGGACGGTTTTCAATAGTGACCACATGATGTCGATGGGAGCACCAGTTAAAGTTACAAACACACTGAGTCATCGACAGCTGGATGTGCTGCACTTATGCATGCAAGCACACACATATACGTACATGCATACGCAGGCACTTGTTTGAATGCTTCTTTCCTTATGAAGCCACATTGATGTCTAGCCTCCAGATTTATTAGAGAGTGGTGATATTTTCTTTCTGAAGTTGTTATTAACTGAAGTGTAACACACCAAACACACATGGGGTTTTTCTGGTGGCTCAAAGGGGCTTTAGCTTCAGCTATTAACATTTAGACTTAGAGGGATATTTACTAAACTTGTCACAATTACCAACAGGTGCACAAAATATTGGGACACCACTTTTTTTTCCCCAAGCAGGATATTTACTAACATTGATGTAAATGAGCTCAGCCACAGCTGTGTTAATCTGAATACACCTCCGTTTTGGATCTGCTGCCTTAAGGCTACTGCGCTCATGTGGGCCGAGAAGAAGTGTAGAAGAAAGAAGAAAAAGAAGAAGAAGCTTTATTTTATTGTCATTTTTACATTGTGACACGAACATTACATGATTACTGTATGTGCAAAGCACAAAAAATACAATTTAGAGTGTTAAAGGATAAGGATAAATCACCTTTATTGGCCAAGTATGTTACACACAAGGAATTTGTTTCTGGTACAGAACTGAGGCAGCCATCTGCGGCATCAACTCAACCGATGGCTCTAACCATCGGGGGCAACAGGGGGGTTCAGTGTCTTGCCCAAGGACACTTCGACATGTGGACTGTAGGCACCGAGATTCGAACCTTCCAGTTGGGAGATGACTGCTCTACCCACCGAACCAAGTTTACAGCGACTGAACTTTAATATGGTTGAAGAAATCAACAAACACATTTTGGAACTACAATCACATAGTTTGCTGTCAGTCAAATCAACTTTTATTTCACTCATTACTTGAAGCATGGTTTGACCCGAGAGCCTGAAAAAGTCCTTCACATTCTCCTCTGGCGAGCGATGCAATTTACAAACATCCTGTCCTTCTGCAAACATATGTTTTTTTTTACACCTGCTTTCTCCTGATGTTAAATTTCTGCCACAGTTCCCCCTGTCGCAGAGGTGGCAAATAAAGGGCTGAGGGAATTTGTATAAATTTCCATTCTCTCCTCCCTTAATTTTGCATCCCTACCGGGAGTGGTAAGTGTATATTGTATCAGACCAAATGTGCAAGTTCCTGTGGTGCTGCATTTCTTCTGTTTCTCCACCGCAAAACTCATTAACTCCTTAGCAAATATCAACATGTGCAATCTCACGGTTTAGTGCCAGGAAATACATCTCCTATAGTGGCTTACCACTAACTGACTTCTTGTTTCAGTTCTGAAACGTACAAGTATAAGGACCGTAAATGGCTAAAGCACGCTCAGAAGCACACATAATACTGAGCCACAACTTCAGTGACCGATACAAATCACAAACCTCAAAACCTCAATGGGATACACCTTGTTCTGATACAGAGCACAATAAAAATGAATCTGCACACTATAATCACATTTTTTGTGACAAAGACTGTGTATCTTAAATGTAAGACAGTAACTGTTATCAGAGGTTTAACAGAGAACTACTGAGCCATGTTAGTGACCAGTTCAGTGAAGTAACTTGTACTTTTTGCTATAAATAGTGGTAGCATATTTGTTAGTGTTAATACAAGTAGTAAAAGGTGTCTGGCAAGGTTTTAGATAAAGCCACGTCAGCTGTGATTTATTCTCTGGCGTGTAGTTTTATTGGCCTGCAGGCCCAAAAAGAATTAGTAAATACACACACACACAGAATGAAAAGCCCCAACTCCACAGGAACTGCTCCAGCCCAGACAGGGGTTGAAATGTTTTGTTTCCATAGTGACCTGGCAGCACACAGCTGAGTGCAGCAGGTATACACACAGACACACTCACACACAGAAGACAAAGACAAACGCACATTACAGTGAACAGATAGATAGATGTACAGAAGGCTGCACAAAGGAAGGGGAGATATGGGAGAGGTAGAACAGGAAGGGAGAGATGATAAGACAGAGGGGAGAGATGGAGGGAAGAGGGAAAAGTGGAACAGGAGGAGGCCGATAGAAAAAAAAAGAGAGAGCAGAGCAAATAAGCAAGTGCAAAAGAGAGAAAAGGTGGGATTAACTGCATCCAAACATTTTAAACAATCTCACTACAAAACCCTACAAGCCCTTCCTCATGAAAGGGTCATCTTTCCTAACTCGTACTGTCCATTGCTCCTGGCTATACAGGCTTTACCATTCTCTATCAAACCATTGGAACCCTCTGTGCAGACCAAATCATTTCATCAGTCACACAGCAGAAACATGACACCTTAAGATGGGCTGGAACCTCATACTTTTTTTTTTCAGAAGCAGAGTAGGTGGAGAAAACTTTAAACTTTTAAAGGACAAGCAAGCCAGCTCCCTCCCCCCCTTGCCTCTTGGTTTCTCACTCTGTCTTCACATGAAAGTGATAGATCTGGGGCTTTATGACCTCTTTATAGACACAAAGACTGCATTGAGATTGGGGAGAAAGAGAGAGAGAACCAGCCCTCACCCTCATCACAACACCCTTTCTTCAGCCCTGCACTTCCTCTCTTTATCCACCCCCTCCCCCTGCCCCCTTTTTTTTTTTTTACTTTCTCACTAAGTTGTGGTTTTCTCTCCCTCCCCCGGTCTAACTCCAATGTACACCGACCAATCACACTGACTGAAGCTGCTAACCACAGGACCACCTGGCGCACTGATTGACCAGTTGGCTGTGGACCAATGGCAATGCAATAAAAAGACACAAAGGCAATTTTCTCCCACCCCACTTAGCCGATTTGGGTTATATAGACCCTTCAACAACCCACCTTTATACATACACACACAAGCAACTGCAGTGGTGGAAGCTGATTCCAGTTACTGACATCAATGAGCAACTGCTGCCTGATTGTTACCATATGGTTTTAGCAGCTTTCTCTCTCTCCCTCTCTGTGTGTGTGTGTGTGTGTGTGAGATAGAGAGACTTCAGTATTCCTCAAGGAACATTTCAACACAGCTCCACTGATTTAACAATGTGGAAATGGGAGAGATGGGAATCCCCTTATTTCTGCCAAGACCACAATTTGTGTTTCAAAACAATATAGTGACATAGTAACAGAATCTAATCTGATAAGTACATCAGAACCTACCTATCTGCATCTATGTTTCAAACTGTCTGAGAAAATGGATTTTACCTTCAAAACACTGTATTGTTATTAAACTAGATTTGAAAAGATGATCTAGGCAGACATTATTTGTGCCACTTACAATGGGTGAACAGGCAGTGCATTTGTCAAAAGCCAGGCTGGCAGGCAGGACGTTGTCGAACCTCGAAAGAAAGCCTCGGATCTGTGAAGCAGAAATCAACACGTCACAAACTTCACAGAAACCAGAAGCACAGAATCTCTTTTCTGTTGAACCTCTTCAACAATCAAAAATCACAACCTCGCAACATTCACATAAAAACACAAGTTGACTCAGGAAAAGCAATAAGCTCCTTTCAGACACGTGTAAGGGAGAGTATATTGATGCCTTTATTTCTTGTAAATCAGAGTAAATGTAACATCAGTGGAGTAGAAAACATTTAATCTGGCACTTAAAAAATAAGGAGGCAGTTTGACTTTTTGTTTTCCACATTTCAAAATCATGCTTAGAGCTCCCTCTGGTGGCAGAGAGACCACAGCCTTTTTCAGGAAATCATTTTCAGCACATCTCTCACTGCTGACACCCTTCACTCCTACTTATGGCTACTGTAATTATGGCTAATTTTCCTTGATTACTGTCTAAAGAAACCCTTACACACGCACACGCCAACAACTCTAGCAACACATGTTGAACACATGTTGAAAAACACCATTAATCACCAATATATTATTTTCATCACTTCCCTCGTTGTCTTTCATTTCCACATCCTCTTGTTTTGTTTTTTTAATAAAAGCTTCACCCATTATGTTTTCTTAGACCAGAGGAGGAAATGACTTCCTGAGTATAATTATCTGGTAGTGAAACTGACAAATACATTGAACATTTGTGACAAATTACCCCATAATGAAAAGCAAGTGAACAGGGCTAGAAATGAAAAGCTCTCCGTTCTTGGCTGGGGTATTTGGGTGCAAACTACATAGCATTTCTTTCACTCCCTTTAGTGGAGCCGTCATGAAGCCAAATTTGCACTAGCCCAGGCTGTGTGGCAACCCAAGGCTATCGGGTTAAGAAATACATCTCAATCTGTGTGACTGATAATTATGTATAATATGGTTCACCCTGCATAACCTTTCACTTCATTAACAGCCGAAACAGGCTCATTTCATTTTGACCATTTAGCTGTATTTCTTCCTTTTTGTCTTTTACATCTTCCTATCTGAGCACAGAGCATTTCAATTAAAATGGCACATTCATCACCATACAAAGAGAGGCATAGCAGGGGATGTACAAAGCTGAACTGCAGTAACAGGCGGTGCAGATGTAACATAAAGGCAAAAGGGAAAATTGGCAGAGCAAATATGTCCACTGATGCAATTAACACATGAAGGGGTGAGTGGACAAGTGAGTCAGCTCAGTGTGAGATGGCCTTGAACAGACCAGCAGCTCCACATGCTGTAACACTGCACAGCCTTTACAGAGAGCATACATCGAGTAACTTTCTGGTCAATAAAGCCTATTTGAATTGAACTAACCCTAACTGAACTGACGTAAAGTAGTACAGGTATGCAAGTTTTGTGTAATTTAAGATTCCACCAGCCTGTTTGTCTGCTGCATACTGTAATTGCCCAGACAGTTATAGGCATAATTCTAATGTTTACATTGTATAACACATGGACATAAATGGCAAATGGTCAAGCACTGCACCTCGGACTTATGCCATTTTAAAAAGGACAAACAAAGAAGGCCTTTGTTTTCAAAACAATTTACAGTATTAAGCATTACAGCATTTTCTCCCACAGTCAAATTTATTATCTTGGCATCTGACAATGAGCATTTATAACAATCTGCTTGACATCCAAATGAATCATATTCTTCAGACATGTGTACAAGCTATCTAAAATTTTGTCATCCTGTTTTCCAGTATTGTAATTTCGGTGTATTGGTTTATTCTCTAGACACAACAACTACTGCATGCCTGCATGTGAGAGTGGAGTTTTTCCTCTCCAGTGTCGCCAAGTGCTTGCTCAAGGGGGATTTGTTGGGTTTTTCCTCTATAATACTGTAAAGCTAGACCTGACTATGTAAAGTGCCCTGAGATGATTGTTGTTGTGAATTGGCACTATAAAATAAAAGGCTTCTTCCATTTTTTTTGGTTTAGCTTGAATTCATATGTGCACATATACCCAAAAATAACCACTGAGCACTTTCCTGCTTTGTGAATTTTAAGCACAGAATCTTCCCTGAAGATTACAAAACATACCACTGTATAGGTGGCAAGAGGAAAGCAGGTACTTAAATGCAAAGTTCAGTCGCAGGTAAGATATCAAGTGGTTTTTGTAAATCACCACAAGTTGTCACTGTGGCACCACAGACAAGCACATCTCAGTGCAGAGCTGTATTAGCCGAAAGGCTGGACAGACGGACGGACACACACACACACACACCCTAATGCATATTATTGACTCTGTGGTCATAATTATCTTATTCCTTCACCTTCACCGGCTCTCGGTCTCTCTTTACACAAAGGCCCACACACACATAAAGACACCTCATTTGCATGGTGTTTTTCTCCAGATTATTTAGTTGAAATACCAATAGCAGCAGTGCTGTCAAGCAAATAGCATAAACTCAGACTCTGTGATGAATACTGATGATGACGCAAACTGAGGTGCTGAGATATTTGACAGCAGCAAAACGGAAACTGCTTGGATAGCTGAGGGTCATCTGCTTTTCCTCTACTGCCCCCAACTACCTTTGAAATGGCTACATAAAGACAAGCAGACACAGAGATTTCTTCTTCTCCTCCTCCTCGTCCTCCCCCCCAGCTCTGCGGCGTATTAGCTACTGTAACCAACTCACTGAATATCACTATATATCTAACTGTGTTAAATTAGTGAGATCTGAATATTACTTTTTAAAGAGCTGCTTCCAGCCCATTGTGGTCTGCCTTCAACTGAGCTGCTCCTCGACCTCCAAAACCAAATACGGTTTTTTCCTCCAACGGCAGCACTTCAAATCTAGTTACTGTCCGTTACGGACAACTGTGGGGCTTTTTCCTTAGCCCATCTCCTCTGTCCCCTTTTTTCTTTTCTTTTTGTAACTCAATATGAATTTATTCCAACACATAATACACAAAGACATGCATATCTACAGCCAGAGTTTGCATATAAAATTCCCTCCTCTCATAGTTAATAGCATTTTAATGTGAAAACCTCTATCTTCTCTTAATTGTGATGTTTCAGGCTATGTGGAGTCTCTTTATTAGAAATCCTGAGTCATGTTAGATCCTGATGCTTCACTGTACATATATCAAATGACCAAAATAGAAACATCTGTGCAATGTAAAGTAATCCAAAGCAACAGTAATAAAGTTAATATACTTGTGTATCCTGTCATTTTGTTTTATTGGTGACACTGTCAACTCTATAGCTTTAACATTTGCAGCAGTGTTTTACTGAAATACGGTTCTAATATTTTGCTAAATCATACAGTATGTACAACCTAGGTGGACAAAATATGACAAATCAATTTCAGCATGATGCAGTTCAAATAGGGCGTCCCTACTAAATATAGTCACAGAATTGAGTTAATACTCAAAACAACTGAAGTGGAGGTCTCAAAAAACATTGCAGAGCTGGTGTATTGTGCACCACTAAATTATAGAGGTCTAATTTTCTGTTTATTCAGTGTAAATAATGACAGAGTAACAAAACCTGCCCTTTTCACTTGCAGAGCAGAACTAAAATCATCTCTCTTCTATTCTTGATTATCGCTGTTCTCTTGCCTTGCTTGTACTATACCTTGTCGCCACTTGTTATGCTTTATGTTTGTCATTTAAAGGCTTTGCAATCACCGGAAACAGACTCTTGTCTGTCCCAGTGATTAAAAAAAAAAGCAAAAAGCAGCAGCGTTTTCTAACCTCAAAAACTAAAATAACTGTGACCTCAATAATAAACATGTAGTTGAATTAACGTGTCTCTGACAGTGTCAACAAACACAATCGGTTGTATTGGATTACAGTAAAATTATATGTAGCTGACCTGGCACTGTACGTCAGCAGCCTTTTAAAGATGTTCCACGACAATGCATTCACTCCCTAGACTTTATTCTTATTAAATATCAAAGCCTTATTACCCAAACTACCCCATTTCAACTAGGAACTATTTTTGTTTGTGGATGATGTGACTACAGTTAAAACCTAAAGAACACAGTTGTGTTATCTCAAACCCCAGATATTTGGTGAGTACTCCAAAATATAGTCTGAACTACACCACACACATTACAGAACAGTGAAGAGAATAAGACAAAGAAAAAAATCATGTCTTTTCAAACATCACACACAGATATGGGGTCATGGCTAACACAACCATGTACTGGAGGAGGCGGCAGGTGACAGTGAACGGGCAAGCAGATTAGTATAAAACATGTGGGTACATATGAAAAAACTTGAGTGTATGACCTGATGTGGCACTAGACCCAGAGAGGTGGGAGGTTCATTCATTCGGTCGTCACTGCTGCTGGCAACTGCGTAGCCTCTGGATGGAGAAAGAGGGAGAAAATTATCTACTTGAAATGTTTTTTGCCTTATGATTGTAACCACATCATTGGAAACGCTTTCCTGCCATGCAAATAAGCCTTTTATAATTGTGAATTTTAATTTGACAGAAAAAAAAGCAGTAAACCTCCTCAGAGAACATCCCACAACATAACACATTTTCTGCCAGGTATGGGCCGGACAGAATAACACATAAGTTAATGCATGGTGATTTATTTTATCATACATAGCTGTAGCAAAACGCTGTATAATAAAAAAATGAATTTGGTCACTTTAAAAACTAAGAGGTCACATGAGATCGGAAAGCTCCTGCTTACCAGTAGATCTGGCCAGGTTTAAATGAATCGAGTCTCTACGGATAACAATAACAGAAATTTCAAGTCTCAACGTGAGGCCAGAGTGGTTTAGCAGAGTAAGAATGAGCTGTCAATCTGCGGCAAATTTAATCCCTGGGTGGCAAGTCTCTGAGGTCCATGGCTGTTACAAAGTAAAATTCCATTTGAAAGTTATTGGTGTAAAGGAAGGGGGTGAAGAGAATACATGGAAATTCTCCTTCTCTCCATTGCTTTCTAAGCTTATTTTCCAGGATAGGCAGAGCAGCTCGATATCAGCTTATAACATCTCCAAACATTCTGAGAGAAAATGGCTTTATTATCAGGTCCAGCATGTGGCCACTTTAGTATGATTTTCACCAAAACAGGCACAAAGACACTCCCATGCACATGAACACATACCAAACAGGCATGAACACATCCCTTTATATTTTTGGAAAAAAACAAATCTAAGTCAGCTTCAATCGCAATGAGAAAGTGAAAGAATTGCAACAAAGCTTCCATGGAGAACGAGTATTTGGGCTCAAGTAAATTTCAGTGAGCTGTGCTTTAAGGGCGCTAGCTGTGGTGCAGTGAGACTTCAGCTGCAGTGCTGATCCATCAAAAAGCAAAATTAGGCAAATAAAGCTTACTGAAAGTTTCGGAACTACAACCTCATATGCAGTTTCCTTTCGTTTTAAGCCTGGAGTGAGGTACCACCATGAAGCTCTGATGAAACGACATTAGACACCTTACTGGTGATCAGGGCTGTAGTAGCTCACTACAGTAGATGGGTCTTGCAGACCTCTGAAAGTGTTTACAACAAATTTTTATTGGATTCTGATTTTAATGTGGAAGAAGTGTGAGAAATGAAGAAGACAACTGGGGGTATCAGGTGCACAACAAACGTGGACCAGCTATGATGTGTGGGTAAACTCAAGTGACTACGTGGGAGCATTGAGAAGGCCAATTCAGAGGCAAGAGTGTCTGCCGTAGTCACTCCATGCAGCAAGAGGAGAAGCCAGGATGAGGCTCACCATGTTCTCATATTAAAATTAAACTGAAAAAGTTCATTTTGTGTACAATACCAAATTTAACTTTGTCAGGAAAACTATTTAACAGGAAAAGCATCAACAAAAATGCACAGGTTGCACTTTTTTAAGTATGTACAAAGGAAAAATGTTGTTTCAGTGCAGCCTCACACTGTTAATTCAGATCTTTATAAAGCATTTGAACTATCAGATATAAGATAAAGGTTCTTTCATTTGTTTCAAACAATTATTTAACATAATTTTCCTTTCATACCTCTCCTCCTCTATTCATTGCTACTCCTATGACTACTCCTATGATCCAGTAACTTTAACTGTGCTTACCCTTCACTGTGCTGCAGAATGGACACCATCATCTCTACAGCCAGGGCTCCAGCAATCATGGCAAGGCCTGGTCTACTGACTGTGCACTGCTGATCCAGAGTCCGATCCCTGGTCGACTGGTCACAAATAAAAACACAACAATAGCATAAAGCAAATAAACTAACTGGTAATATAAAACCTCAATGATACCAGTACAAGCTTCTAACATTTTCTTCTGAAATAAGAAGAGAAGATCACAAGTGTGGACAATTATATACCAAATAAATACATCTTTTGTAGCAGAAAATTGTTCCACGTACAATGACTGACTAAATGTTTTTGAACACTTGGTGGCAGCAGAACAAGCTTTAAACACAACATACAAATCACTATTTTATAAATGTCATCCAATTTTAATCCAAAATTGATTCCAATTTTAGCTCTCCTCCATCTCCTGAGGAAAAATGTTACTCTTTAGCTCCTAGATGCTCAACTATGTTCACCCACTAGTCGCTTACTTTGTCTGACATTTTGGTGCTGAGGACGTAGTGTACACTGGGTTTATCAGAGCTTTATTGCTGTTGTGTGCTGTGGCTGTACAAAGTACAACTTTTAAAATGTATGTTAGTGGAAGAAAACATCTCAAAGAATCCTAGCAGCTTTGTTTATTCTTAAATATTTTGATTATTTTCATGTGTGTTTGTTTTGAGTGTATGAGGTGATTAAATGTTGAGTGCATGCTTGTTAACTGTGTTTTTCCCCTCACATCTCCGGGTGCAACAACATCATTGCAGAAGTAGCATCCCAGCTTGTGCCCTGGGATGTTGGAGAACAGAGAGGATCCTGGGATGGAGGGCACAGAGCCAGCTGGCGTGGAGGACGAAGAGGAAGCAGAAGAACAAGAAGAGGAGGAGTCCGCTGCAGCAGACATACTCTGACTGATGGGGGGCTTCTTCAGGCCATGGCGCATAACAACAAATGTGTCAAAGCCCAGAGCAGCATTCACCACTAGCTGGAGAAAGAAAGATAACAATTATGGTAAGGCAAGCTAACAAAAGGTTTTACACAAAGCAGAGGAAATAACAGATTTGAAATAGTTTTAGCTTAAATAGAGATATTTTCCATTAATTCTAAACACACAGCACATTTCAACCAAACCAAACAAATTAACTTGTTTTAAAGAGACAATAATGGTGCAAGATGTTGAATCATTTCAAAAAGCAAAGACATAAAACATTAATAGGCTCTTTAAAAATGCCGAATGCATATAAACCTTCGGAAAAGTAATTGCAATAAATTGTGATGCCAATTTGTCTGAAACAGCCCCACAGCACAAAAGGCCAAATAGGCTCTCAATGAGCAGGCCATGAAGAACATCTAATAAGCAGCCCAAAAAACACTGAAAGGCATGTAGTAATATAAGAGGTGCATCAATGATACTACTGGAGGCATTGCAAGTTCTGACACAGTGTTCAATAAATCTAATGTTGCCTGGCAACTAATAGAATTCCAACTGGTAAATAGAAAATTTGGTTCTTGTTACTGAGCAATTCCAATCCCAGAGAAAGAAATGAAACGGCTTCCATCTTGAAACAAAACAAGGCTGTTAGTCATAAATGTGTTGCACTGCGACTCCCACTGTAAACCCTGAACATACGTATACTGTATGCTGAAAGTCTGAGTCTTCATTTCCTTATAATACCTTAGTACCACCATCAACATACAGTACCCCGAATCATAAATAAAACACTTTTTTGTGTATATTTGATACCATAATGTAATATTATGGGGCGAATGTGGCTCGGTGGGTAGAGCAGTTGTTCTCCCAACCGGAGGGTTGGAGGTTCGAATCTCGGTGCCTGCAGTCCACATGTCAAAGTGTCCTTGGGCAAGACACTGAACCCTCAAGTTGCCCCCGATGGTTAGAGCCATTGGTTTGAGTTGGCGCCGCAGATGGCTGCCTTGGTTCTGTACCGAAAACAAATTCCTTGTGTGTAACATACTTGGCCAAGAAAGGTGATTTATCCTTATTACAGACCAAACAAGGCCACAGTTTTGTTGGTTTTTATATTTTCACGTGCCTTAACCTGGTTATTTGGACTGCTGAGCAAAAACAATGTGTGAGGTGTAATTAATATGCTTTTAAGCAGCTACAATCATTGTTTTCCATAATAATAAATTAAATGACAATGTGATAATAATGTGAAAATCTAAAAGTGGTCACTGGCAGTGTTGTAGCTACAGAGAATTATCACCCACTTTTGCAGCTCCAGCCAACTTCAAGGGCTTTTAAGTGCATTTCAACTCACTGTTTAGATGTCCAACTGCAACTGTTCACTCCCACTGCTCTCAGTGTTTTCAGCCTCAGCAAGCAGCTATGCTCAATGTAGAAGCTCTAACAGCCAACTGTACACTTCCTGTGCTGCACTGAACATCAGACAGGCACTATTAGCATTAGCAATTAGCTGGAGACCACAGTGAAGCATTTAGCAGCTAATTGCAGTGCACATTGCAGTTTATATATTTTATTTATTACTTTATATATTTTAGAGAGGAGGTTCAGGTCATGTCAAAATCTTGGAACTGTAATGTGTTGAAATTTTTACATTCCTTTAAATAATTTTACATGAACCAACATGAGCATTAATTTAGAGTCTGGCAAGGAGCATCATGATGAATGTAAGTGTAATACTCAGTCTCATTTGAGATGTCTTATAAAAAAAAAAAAATAAATATCTGAGTCCTTAGCTTCTAGATGTTTGACTATCTGGACCAGCTACTTTGCCTGTTTACCAGAACTTCTTAGCTGAAAACACCTGCCTGCTGCTGTGAATAAGACTGATGGGAGTAATGACACTGTACAGTAAATATGCTAAACTAAAACAGTGAGCTAAACAGGCTTGGAAGCCCCCACAGAGCAATAACTGCCTAGGTATTCATGACTGCAAGCATTCCAGCTACACATTACACATTCCTCATTTGAATCAGTATTACCTAAAAAAAAATATACTGCAACTGTGGATTTAATTAACACTAGTAAGTGACACTGAGGCTGTTTTGTTCAGTGCACACACTGTGCTCCTGCTTTCTACCTTCCTCTTGCTGGCAGCTATCACAGTAGGCAGCCACCGGCTCTCCCGCGTATCCATAAGTAAGAAGACCACATCGTGTTCTGAAATGAGTTTCTCCAGCTGCTCAACGTCCCTAAGAAAGAGTGGCCTCAGAGAAATTCACTGGGTGGCCGGGCATAGGGATGCTCATATTGTAACCCTCTGCGTTCTGCAAGAAGAAGCAAAAGTGATGGAAGAGAGTAACAGAGCAACACAAGACAGAGAATAACAGGACACTGCTGACAAGTTCAGCCAAATATTGTTAATCAGTAAAGTTAATCCATGGAATTTACAAATGCAAAGTCAAAATGAAAATTAAAACACTATTAATCAATTTTAAATTTCATGTACATGGAAAACCCAAATGATAACGTTGTAGCTGGAATGAAGATGAAACATTTGGATATGCTTCTTTGACACCTGAACCAAACACATTTTAACACATTGTGCCACCTACAAGCCACAGGGTGTACACATTGCTAGTGTTAAAATAAAAACCTTTTGTCTCATTCCCACACATCAGCATCTCTATATCTAGATGTTGTTAGGGTGATTTTATTTTATGCACTTAAGAATGGTTTTATTTTGTAGCACACATAAGTTTACATACTTACATGTCACAGATATGTTTATGTAGTTATTTTTCACCCAATTATATGTTCACTAAAATAAAGAGAAAATAAGTTTCTGTAGGAGACACTGAAAACTTGTGTTATATTGCAGGCTCTTA
>NW_018127881.1:493313-514620 GCF_001952655.1 Monopterus albus
GCACATGCTAATTTTGATACGTTAATGCATAATAAATTTCACATTGAGAAATATATATCCTATTATTAGTCTTCTCTTTTCAATATAAAACGAACACGCACCACAATGTCTAAACTAGTTTACCAGCAGAAAGAACACGGTTCTATACAAAACTCACTTAACTACTTAAACCTAACAGTCACTGCAAACGTACTTTGTTCAGTTTATCATTGTTCATACACACATGATTTTATTTTAATTTCCAGTGGATATCTGAAAGTTTCCAATGAGACCACATAAGCCTATTTACCTGCACAGTGCTGCCTTAAAAGACACTGGGCAGTGAGTTTGAATATTGAACTTCTAGGAAATTAAATATTTAGCATCAAAGAAATAAATGGAGCAGCATGATACAGTGTATATGATGTGTGACAGCATTAGAGCTATAAGGGGAAATAAAAGAAAGCTAAGGTGTAAAAGAACTTCAAATCATGCTGAAAGGCAGAGTTTCACTGCCTTCTCACACCTTGGAGGACACCTGTGCATCACTGCAGAACCATGAAAAGATTTTCAGGAGCTGTTAAGTTGCTCCTTGATGAAACACTGTTTAAATCAAGCAAATATTCTTTAATCTGTACATACTGTATAATTTGACACCAGGTTCTACAGTTAGAGTATACAAGATGTAATCATTCAGAGCTATCCATTCAAAGTTTGTCCAATAAGCTTTTTGATAGAAAAACCTTCAAGGTCCATGACCAGATAATAACAAAACCCGTTTGATAAGCTTCTGTCACTCCCAACCAAATGGCTACTGTATGACAGTTACTATTTTCTTAGTCAAAACTATGTCAAAACATTGGCCTAATATATTTTCTTTGTCTGATTATTGATGACTGACACCAGTCAGCACAGGTCTAAACAAAAGTCAATGAAAAGAAAGGCTTGGACTGCCACTTTCAACTCCACAGAAAAAAAAAATATCTCTTTAAAAGAATAAGACTAATGAAATGAGTGGAGCCTCTGATGGTTCAGTGACTTAATGTCTTTTATTGTCCACTGCTGAACTCGTACTGCTGTGACTATCTCCAGGAATGCACATTCGATGGTGAGGGAAATGGAAATGTCAAGAGCAATTTCACAGTCAGGAGAAGGAGAGAAAAGGTCAAAGATGTGTGAAAGCTCAACAAGAAGAAATGCCACTTTTATTGACTCAGTGGATCGCTCTCCGCATTATAGTTTTCCTCGGTTGCTTTGGCACATTACTCAAATCATCTTTAATATTTGCAAAAATTAAGTGCTTTTCTTGAAAAAAAAATGTGTAAAGAGCATTACAGCTGTCAAATAAATGTAGTGGAGAAAAAAAAATGCAATATTTAACTGTATCCAAAAAGTAATAGAAAATGAAATGACTGAAGTAAAGTGTACCATACGCAAGTGCCTCAAAACTCTACATGAATACGTGTATTTGTTCCCTTTATCACTTCACAACCCTTAAAGGGGTTACCAAATAAGAATTACAAGAATGAGAAGCAATATTTCTATTACACAAAATAATGTTTAGAACAGTATCCTATGACCTTCTTTATTGTTTTCTGTGAAATACTCTGAGCTCTCAACTTCTCAGGGTTGTAAAAAATCCTTTACATTAAATAATCTGAGAGGGAAAAAAAAAACACTTTCTGGATGAACTGCTCTATTTAGGGGTTTCAGAAAGGTTTGGTGCCACTGAGCTGACATGGCTAACGACACTGAAAAGGCAGCAATAACGTACAGAAGGGCTCAGCAAACACGTTCAGCCATATGCCACTTCTATACAGAAATACAGATATCATTTTCCCCATTGGTAAGCTTGTGATGACAGTTTCCGCAGATTTATATGGCTGCTCAGATGGGAAAAATGAGAATTTATAATGCATGCAAATGTATGCGTTATGTTGCACTACAGGAGTTGAAATGTAATAGATAAGTTATTCACACAAAATAAATGGGGAGAAAAGCAGCACTCCATTTCAGTTCAACTGTCTGTCACCTGTGGGTAAAAAACTTAAACACATTATGAATGAATGATTTTTACTTTCATAAACCTCCCTAACCCTAGCATTAAATGATACTGAAGGACAGGCAGAAAGCAAAATGAATCATGGTATTATAATCTTCCTAGAGTTTCTGTCACAACTGAACATGCATACATCAGCACACTTGGTTCACATCATAAATATGGATTCAGCCTGTGTTTGTAAGTGGCTTAATAAAAGATGGGATCACTCTTTCACGTCAAAACAGAGCCCTGCTGTGTGTTTGGCTGCTTCTTCGTTTAATAATATAGCAAACTATCCCCCTCTAGAAAACTAACTCATTAATGTAACTAATGAAAGCACCAGAATTAACATGCAGGTAAGTTCCTTTTCTGCATGGTTTGGCCATCACATCTCTGACACAACCAAACAAACAGGATTATGATTATAAGCCTATCATAAACAAAATAAATTCACTATAATGCCAGTGCAGTTGTACACTTGTTTGATTCTGCAAAAGCTCACAGACAAAAAGAACCATAAATAAAAAAAAGGTTCCTAGTTGACCTCATATACCAGGTGAGATAAAATGATCACACTTTAGTTTGAGAAGTTTTGACTTTAAATACTCACCACTCCAGGAAAGATTTTAGTGAGTCGGTCAACAGCTGCCATGGCCTTGGCCTTCCCTCCTCCTAGACAGTCCTCAAACTCGTAGAGCGGCTGCCGAACTGGATTGGAGTACGAGATCTTTGCATTGTCCACAAATGTGATGCGTCTCACTCCCCATCCCTGGAGAAGAAAGGAGAAGCACCATTCATATTTTTAATTACATTCTTTTTGAACCACTATTTCAAAAGTGGCATGAACACTGTCCTAAGCAGTGGAAACGATGAGGGGGAGGTTGTGTTAGCAGCTCCACTTTCATTTTGAAAAAATGGATGTATCAATGCACAGCTAAAACAACCTTATGCTATTTTTAAAATGTATGCTTTTCATTAATGTCACTCTCTAGTAACAAAGAGTCTCGACAGAATAACAAATCATTACACCAGGCTTTTTTTTTTTGTTTATTGTTACACTAAATGACAGAATGTCTAAGTGCTCCAACAGTAACTGCAGGCAGGAACATGCTGACAATGCTCCAATGTCAACATTTGGTTAAAGCTCCTATATCTCTCATAATCAAACAAAACATTGAAAAGCATTTATAAAATATTCTACTTTGTACACATTAGCTACAGTACCTAAAGAAACAGATCAAATAAAACAGATACTTCTATAACAGTGTCTGACACTTTGAGCACTATGTAGGTTCTCATGAATATTGAATAATATACTCCAACAAATTAGCAAATATGATCATCATCATCGCTTCATAGGGGCACAAGTGGTCAAAAAGCCAGAGTGCACGTCATTACAAAATACTGTGTGGTCCATTATGTTATATCATTTTAAAAATGTTCAAAACAGTGTGTCAAAGTCCAGAAATGTTACATAATTTTAAAAACGTTCAAAACAGTGTGTCAAAGTCCAGAATAAATTTATCACTGTGTCCACCCATCTGCCATCTGTCTGTTTTTCCACCCTTACCATTAGAGTCCTGGCTACATTACAGCCCAGAGTTCCAGCACCCAGCAGAAGACACTTTGTGCTGACCACCTTATCCAGGTCCAGGGAAGGAACCAGCCTCCATCTCATTAACTTCAGGTTCAGGTCCACTGACGACTCTGCAAGCCTGAAGAAAGTCCATTGAGACTGAAGACCCTCTCTGTCTTCAAAATTCATTTAAGCAGATCCACAAAGAGCTAACTTATGGAAAAAGTGTCCACAGCAACAGATGGCACAGTACGTAGGAAAAATGCCATTTGTTTCCATTGTGCAGGTATGACAAATGTGTAATTCCAGCTCCTTTACATTAAACACCAAAGGCCTAAGCTTTGTTGTAGATTATCAACTTTGCCTAATACATACTGATAAACTAAAATAGATTAATAATGTCACATTCATGTTTATCAATCGCTGAAATGTGGTTTGGCTTGGAAGCTGACGAAGTCTGTTCGCTCCCTTACACCTCAACACACTTACACTTTACCTTTTGGGGTCCATGCATTCACTGAGGTTGACCATCCTGGGCCCCATGGCTCCCTTAGGGTTCTTCTCCCAACCTACACTCTTTGGACACACTGGGGGGGGGGCGAAAAAAACACAGTAACAATGTAAAATAAGCAAAGATGTGCTATGAAAAGACAACAATGACACAGCTGGTGTCAGTGTTCCATATTTACAAAAGATTTGCTCACTGCTTCCTAATCAACCAGTCTCAGGCCATGAAGAAATGGTAATATTACTTGCTCAAGTTTTGATATATCCATGCCTGAGATTTCTCGCTCCACTCGAATACAAAGGTGAAAGAATATGGTTTGTGGTGCGAACAGCATTGAAAAATTGCAGTTCAAATATTCAAGAAAGGTCTGTTACTTTAGAAAATCCAGTGTTTTCACTGGAACTGTTTTGTCATGAAGAAACAGTCGAACAAAACTACTGACATGTCTACCACTCAGTGAGTTTATTTGGGCGAAATATTCATTGAAATATTCAGAGTGTCCTTTTACATAAATAAAAAAAAAAAATGTAGAGCAAAAATGAAAAACAAGATGCCTCTAACCACTGACCTCTTTCTCATTCATAAACATTTCTCTTGACAGATAAAATTGAATAGTTAATTTATGCTTTCGAACAAGTAATTTCCAGTCAATAAGAAAGTCCAGTCATACAGAAAGAAATGTTAAGCAAAAAAATATCATTTATTGCTCCATTTCAGTGAACTGACAATTTAAATGGGCAACATCAGTTGAATTTCTATTTTAAACCTACATATAAAGATATTAATTCATGCAGTCACACATATACTATATATATTTCCCTCTGTTTTCATCATGCCACACTGCTCTTAGATAATGGCAGAGCTGAGCCTAGTGTATCTGAAAAGCAGGGCCAAGGAGGACTGGTTAATCCACTTCAAAACAATACCAAATTTGTACACGCAAAACCAGCTGAATCAGTTCTTCTTGCATGAATACATCCACAGTGAGTTAATTAAAACCCACAATGTGCTGAAAAGTTGGACTGAGGTAAACAGAGTCGCCTCATCTCATCGTAACCTCAACAAAACCTTCACAGATCAAAGAGCTACCACTGTTCCCATCCAGCTGCAGTATTACCATTTAAATTACTTTCATTCCTTATTAAACAGATAAAGGAATAATGGAGAAGCTGTGTCAGATTAGTGCATCTTGAAAAAGAAGCAAATAGTCTCAGTGTTGAGCGAACTACTCTAAGTCTGGGGGTTCATATCAGTTACAATATGCATAATAAATTCACACAAGTACACACACGTTCAGATGAACAAGTACAAATGTAGACTAAACACAAAGACATACTGTAACACACACATATGCACGTTAAATACTGTTGCACTCATAGATATAAAGAAGACAGACACACACATAAAAGAAAGGAGATTACCCGAGTTCTTGGAAAGTTTAGGTAGTTTGACTTGGAAAATGACACTGTGCTGAATGGAGCGCCTTCCCTGCAAGGTTCTGTCCCTGAAACACAGCACCTCAACTTGGTCCAGCTTAGAGCCCCTGGCACGCACGCACACACACACAAACAAAAAAAGCAGATGCAAAAGTCAAACAATGAAAATAATATGTACATGATCAGATTAGAAGCTACAGATATGTGAACTACAATTGAAAAGAATCATGTACATTATGAAAATGTCTGGTATATACATGGTACGTTATGCTGTAACTTAACATGGGAAATGCTCTCTCTCTCCTTCTGTAGTACAAGAAACAACACACAGACAAATGAGCACTCACAACAATATGATCTTCCATCACATTTCCCCTAATATGGTACCAAATGACTCAGTCAGATTACACAGTGATCAGGCTCTAGTGAAATAATTGAAAAAGTGAGACACTGAGGATATGGTGTAATATCATCTCAGCCAATATCAACAGTTTATGTTTAACACTAACAGCAAGTGTAGTCAAGCACAAGATTGATGAGGTCTGTATTGGATAAAAGACTAGACTATCTGAAGGTTTCTGCTTCTGATAAGCCACTGGTATGACAAAACAGCATTACTAAACTGGTCTCAGTGGGAGTTCATCTTAAATTATTATGCAATCTTTTTTTTTTTGAAATAGCAACACCAGTGCCAGGAAAAACTAAGCTCTCGATGAGTTTGGCAAAAAAAAAAAAAAGACTGACCATGGAAGTGAATTTAGAGCTGTATAAGTGCTTTCAAACAAACTGTTTCACCTGACTAAACTGAAACTGCAACTGTGAAATATGCAGCACCAAATGCAATGTTTATGTTACTGACATCCTCAGATGATGTCACGGTATGATGATGTGATGTAACAAATGCTTCCCCTTCATTTTCAGACAGTATCAAGGTCAAGGAAGGATTACTGTAGCAGTTGCTTGTTCTTGTTTAAGACTAGCATCCCATCAACAGCTATTACATCTGAAATACATATATAAAAAAAATAAAGTTATGGCTGTGTATATCAGGGAAAACATGCCTTATTCACCACTGATAAAGATGTTTCTAAGAGGATAACGTGGTGTTGAAGCACAGCCTTGTTTAGAATCAAGAATAAATGATACCTATAAGTACTGTAGGAGCCCTGTTAAATTTATTACAAACAAAAATCTATTTCAGGCATGGCTGGTGACCAAGTTCTTCCAAGTTCCAGTGACCAAGAGTTTCCTATGAATTTCCTAAAAATGAATCAGTCTTTTAATACTGGTCCCTATTTGTATTCTCAGAACATAATGCGACTCGTCTTTACATTTTTATTTCTGTGGGCTCATGCATTATTTTGTACAGTATGTGTGACACCTGTGCTGTATGTCACTTGTTCATAATTTTTGTGTAAATATTTGAATACCATTAAACAAAAACTCATGGATTAAGTGCTCACAGCTTGTGCAAGCTGCCCACTGGATGGTGGAAGAATTTCTTCTGTCAACATTTCAGTAAAATATATCTCTCCATAAAACACATCATTTCCACATTCCACTGTTGTTTCTGCAATAACTCGAGTCAACAAACACTCAGCAGTGTAAGAGAAGTAACATTATAATGCTGTGAAATCTATTATTCTTGTCCATAAAACATGAAAACGTAAGAAGCTGCTTTTCACTTCATGCCTACAGCAGATGTCAAGACACATTAAACTAATAACATTTAATACTTTAATCCCTCCCATCTTCCTGCTAGCAGACCCCTTCCTGAACCTATAAATGGGAGAACAAAGCTTGCTCATGCCTTTCAAATCACTAATGGCCACCTAAAGTATTAAAAAAATAAAATGCAGTACCTGTATGTGAGAAAGGGGTTAACATACACAGGAATTTCCCCATTGTGGGATCAATAAAGTCCTACCTACACACACACACACACACACACAATCATATCTTTCTATAGCTGTGAGAACACTCAGTAACATAATGCACACTTCCCTGTCCCCAGCCCTAAGTCTGACTTTTGTTTTAAGACCACTCTGACTAAACAGTGGTTTTTCATTTTGACAGGAAACCTCTGATTTTACATTTTTGTAATGGTACAAAAAAGGTAATGAAATCAAATTTGGAAGTTGGTGTCAATATCCACGTTTGTCATCTGCTTCCTAGAAAAAGAAAGCAGGGGTTTCCTGTTTTTCAATTGGTGGCTTTGTGCCGAAATATTACTCAGTGTAAACTAAAGCACATTCATAGTTAAATTTACAACATTCTTGAAAATGCACAGTCCTCTGGAGAACTTCCGTATCTTTTGCCAGCATACACACACTCAACACATTTGGTCCCCATGAGGAAGCCAAGTCCCCACACTGTGAGTAACACACAAACAAACACAAAGAAGGAGTGTTTACCATCGGTTAGCTAAGAGGACCAGCAGATTTCTCAGAGGCCAGCCCGGATACTGAGACAGAGTACACGGATCATAGACGCCCACAGTAACCTGGAAAAAACAAAAATTAAATAGTTTGGAAACTTTTTGTAGAAATATTTAAAATCACACTCAAATGATCTGACTGCAAAAATGTTTGGATCTGTTGCTTTGAAAGACGAAAAGCATTTTTAAAACACACAATACAAAAAACATAATAATAATCAGAAGGTAATTTTGTAATTGTGGACTATATAAATAAAACTGTCTTGACTTGACTACCTTCTTAGTATCAAGGAAGAATGTTTCCCAGTCCCCCAGAAGAGCCAACTGAACAGTGTCCTCCTTGTACTTCATCAGGAAGTAAGGAAGTGCAGTGGTCCCACTTTTGATACACAGGCCATCGTAGGCTTCCTGCAACGCTATGATCTGAGACAGGAATTATTAGGAGTCATGAATATTTAAATAAATTCAGTCCTAAGTAATATGTCTTATAATGTCTTGTGGTACTGTGGAACACATGAGGTTTACAGAAGCATCATATGAACAATCACAAAGCTAACTTACAATCAATGAACGGATATATACACCACATTTTACATGGATAACTCTTTCTGAAGCATTTTACTGATTATGAACACATACACTATAAATTTGTTGCACTCTTCCCAAAAACATTATTTATGAACATCGTCAATGAGAATTAATATTGCATTTCTAAAGTAAAGATCAATAGTTTACCACAGTCAGACTGGTCTGTGAATTCATACTGTGATTCTGGCCTGAACTTGACACTGAACTGATTGAACTTTGACAGGTTGGAACCTTATCTAGTGAATCTCAGTTCTGAACTGTCAAAGTGTTAAACTGAGTTTTTATGGCAAAAGAAAGAGACAACAGAAACAGAGAGGGGAGAGAGTTCATGAGTCACAATAGCAAGGTTTTTTTTCTTACATGACTATTTTATAACCTAAACAATTTAGCTATTCAAGAATAATGTCTGAAGCTGCATAAAGGGCTGTCACTTGCTCATTCTCTTTTCATCCAGTATTAAAGCTGAAACATACTGCATGCCGTGTTCAGCACGCAAGCACCTCTGTGGATGTGTGCATACTGCCTGCAACAATCAATGGGTACATCTCAATTCCCTTAACTTCTTGCTTGACTTGGAAGTCGTTCCAGCCCGCCATCATGGAGGAGACCTCAGATAACGGATCAGAGGAAAGGACGTCTCATGTCTTTTAAAATGCATTTCCTCTCTCGCATCTTATGTGGGCGTAAGGAAAAGATACAAGTGAGGGAAATGTGTACGCAATTAAGGGAACTGAGATGTACCCTATGTGTATATACTCTTGTCTGCTTAGGTATTGCTGTTGCTCTCTGACACTATAGTAGACGCGGTGAACCGGCCTACAGCAAGCACACAGGAAGGCTGCATTAAAACAAGAAAACAGGAGAAGCAAAATGTTGCAGTTCTTTTTTAAACCCTTTACAGTTTCTTTCTATCAGTGCTGTACAGAATGTGTATAGGGTCTTAATTGTTCCTCTGGTCCTGGTTCCTTAAATGTTCCTCTGGTCATTATAAATACATTAGTTATATGATTATCAGTGCATTTTGGAAGGATGCAGAAAAGGAAGTGCTTGGATTGGGGTTCCCACCCCACAGACCAATAAGCCAGTCATCAACAAGGAGTTGCGTGGAGTCAGTGCTGTCACAAAACACAGTGTTTCATATTTCAAAACTCTGACTGGCTGCAATTACATAATTGCAGAAGTCTGTGGGCAAGTGAGGGTGTTCACAAGCCCACTGTAAGAGCCATGCAGCCATCTTAAGACAGTCTTAGGAAAGAAGAAATGTAAAAAGAAGCTGGAATAATATATTCATTTTCAGGCCAACATATGTAAAAAAAAAAAAAAAACCCTTGTAAAAGAGCAAAACATTTACTCTAATAATGCTGTAATTCAGTTATAAATTTTATATGTAGAATTTGTACTGAGCATCAACACAAGGAATTCAGAGTATTTATGCTGAACAATTGCCAAAAACTCCAAATTTAGAAACCAGGAAGAAGCAATGCACCTACAGTATAATTTCAAATTGTGCTGTCCAAAATATTCATTTCAGTTATTGTATAATAATCTTTAAAAAGCCAACCTGTTTTGCTGAGAAAACTTGCTCTAGGACTGAAGGCTGCTGGATAATCTTTATCCCCTCTGAGAAACAGAGCGCAGGGAAGCAGAACCAGTAATAGAAATGGTACTTCTTCAAATCCTGAAAAAATATTGTTGATACATAAGTGCAAGACAAATAGAAAGAAAGTTTACATATATTTATTTTATATAAAACACATTATACATACTGCAAAGGTCAGCAGAATGAATCTACAGAGGACGGATGGGTCCTTCAGTGCAGCCCCAGACTGTATGGCATCCCATATCTACAAAAATACAACAGATGAAAATTTGCATCAGTCAATCATTTAATTTTCTCTTCCATAACATTTCTGATTTATGTTTTACAAAGATGCTCCACCAGATGTATGTTTGTGAATATGTACTTACCTCCTTAGCCTCTTTCTCCAACAGAGCCTTCTTATCAGTGGTCTTAAAGGCATCAAGTGTGTTGGTGTTATACAGCGTACCAATAGCTGGACAGCAATGGGCTGGGGTCGGACCATCCCTAACAGCAAAAAATATTTACAGTACATGCTACATTTTCTAAATGTGAACACAGCTCTTTTGCTGCAGACTTCCAAATGACCTGATGTGAAGCTGATACCCATTTATTTCAAGCCTATTCTGACCTGTATACATACTCATCATTAAACTACTACAAATTACCAATAATAACAACATGTGAATCTCTAAAGATTTGCTCCTTAAGATCGTTTTAACAACTGTTACAGTAAAATAAGTGTTTCCTGTTGGTTTTAAATACAGAGATTAGTCACATAAGCCTTTTTTACACCTAATGGTAACAAAATTAATTATATAAAAACAGGCTTGTAACATTCATAACTTTGACAGTGATAGTAGATTCCAAATTGTGCTTTGCGGTGGTGGTTCAGTATATATATATTTACATTTGTATATCGACTGTGCTTTTAAAGATTCAATAGCAACAAAAGAACCTAGGGTTAGGATATGTTTATGTAGCATCATACTTACACATCAAATGCACTGAACTCCAAAGTCAGACGAGTAGGCAAACCATCAGAGTCACCTATAGGACAGCGATTTGAATAAAAATTTTAACAATGTTTCAAAGTTGCTATTTAAAACAAATGGCTCTAGATTAGCAAGTTCGCCTCTAGTACGCAACCTATGTGTGTGACACTGTATAATAAACATACTGTATATGTTACATACGGTCTTAAATTGTTTTGTTTTTTTTAAGTGAAAAAACATCAAATGAAGAGTCATCATTATATGGCTACCATCTGATCACACTGCTCACCATTGTAGTAGTATCCTTTGATACTTTTGGGGCTCTCATCTAGCCTATAGTCATTAAGTTTCCTTTGAGTAAGCTGGTGCCAGAAACCTGCCTCCAGAGCACTGCTAAAGGGTGCGAACTGCAGCTTGAGGTCTGTGGTGGAGGACGCTGCTTCACTGGTGTCAGATGCCATCACAATTTCACTGACAAGCTGTGCAGCCAAGTTCTACAAGCTGTGAAATGAAACAGTTGTAGGTTACAAAACACTTGCAGGCTCCATCTATCTATATTACGTCAGAACATGGCAACACAGTTATCAGGACCCCAAGGTGGTGTCTACAGTTGTCCTTTATTATCCAGTACCCCAAAATATGCAGTTTGCAATTATATAAAACAGTGAAAACTGAAAATCTTCACACTAGTCTAGCTGCCCATTCATTTTATAATCAACTAAATCAACTATTCATTTTAGCTCTATACATTTCTTTGGACTACTCTGAGTAATCGCCCTTACATTTTACACAATACAGAGTAAATTACTAATCATTTCATTCCAAAGGTAATTTATTGATTATTGTACCAAATTATCATCACATCCAATTGCTATGTCATCTGATAACATCTAGTAACATATATTGATAACATTCTGGCCTATATATATATACTAAAAATGAAGTTATGTCTGATTCTGATTCTGATGTCTTACCAGTCTTGGGTTATTTGAATGCTTTGTTGGTGGCAAAAATGAAGCTCTAAGACCTGCAATCCTTAACACTTATCACTGTCGTCTTTAATATTTCGGGGCTTTAGAGCATTATACGCACGTTATTCCATGTTTAAATTCCATATTTACCTCCTCGGGAATTTTACACTTGTGAAGTTACTGTGCAGAAAGTTAACACAGACCACACAGTGAAAGCAGAAGCTACAGTATGACAGTTTAAACTGTGTAACGTGTTCTGATTCGGCCAGTATCTTCAAGGAAACAAATCACGATACGACAGTATAAATGTACTACAAGCCATATCAGCGAGGGCAACGTTAAATGAGAGACATAGCTTTAAATGTCAAATTTTAAAAAGCTGAGCGGTTTTGACTTACCACAAATCCTCACTTCCGTGACTTGGGTCACGTGATTGCGTCACTTGTCAATAAGGCAATGCAGTATGGGTAGCCCGTAAAGTTAGCTTAGCTGCTACAAAAATGTATCTCTAGTTTATGGTGCAAGTACAAGTGAGTAAAATATAAAGTACCAAAACAAAAACAAGAACCCGCAAACGACGAAACACGAGAAAACTGACATAAATCTGTACGCACCGTTTCTTTTCATGTCGGGGTGAATAGAGGGGTACTAAGTACGGCTACACCAACCTTACTGAGAGGTAGGCTAGCGTCTGTATACCGCACTACATACCATCGGTGTCAGAAGGTGAAGTCACAAACATAACACGACTGTACTGAGATAGATAAAGGATAAAGGTCCATAATTCCGAAAATGTAAGAAAGGGGCTACGAGTGGATTTTTACTAGAATGATGACCGGGAAACCAGAAATTGCTCCACCTGGACACCGGATTGTGCCACTATGAGTTAGGGACCGTGTAAAAACTATACGCCCGAGAAAAAACGCATGGTATTGAGTTCAAGCCCAGCAACAAGTTTTCGACTTAAATGAAAGGTAAAGGTAAAAATCCAGGAGCAAATATAATTAAGAGAACTCTTAGGCGAGTTAAGATAAGATCATAAATAAACATTAATACACCCTACATAAATCATTTGATTAATCGCATTTGTTTTCTAAGGGGTTAACTATGACAATTCATAAACAGTAACATATTACAGTACTGTATAATGAAGAATCAATTATTATCTATAAACCATCCTGGAATAGACATCATTTACACAGACAATGTTGAATTTGTCTTATGAATTCTGAAAATATATATATTTCATATTAAATAACTATTTTCAATATTTAACATTTTCCTTGGCTCACATTTGCAGTTGCATATGCAGTATTTCACTCTCTGTATCAAATTTACTATTGTCCTGTTTAAATTCCTTCTTTTAATTCCAGTAAAATAACATTTCATTTTCACTTTATTTTGCTTTATTGAATCAAGATGCTTTCAAAATAAACGTGCAAACACTACAGTAGACTACTAGAATAAAATGGGGCCACTTATAGGTCCCTGTTTTGCAGCAGCATTTTGTGTTGTTAAGGCACTGGCAGGCATGGCAAATGTCTGCCATGCCCTGTCATTGAAATTTGCCTCATGCGGTCCACTCCTATTTATACTTATTATGTAAAAAATATATTCTACAAATAAGTACAAATATCCTGTGACAGCCACCTCAGAAATTCACAAACAGATCACTACCCCACGGAGACATTTTGAGGGTCCATGGATCAATTAAAAAAAATCTTCACACTTCACAAGAGTTCAGTTTTCTTACAGTTTCAAAACAGACCACTTAAACACCTCAGACAGCCTCAGTGCTGCACACTGTACCATTGCCTGATTAACGAGGCAAACCTGAAACCACAACTCAACCACAAAATAAGAAACAGCTTATTATCCCTGTGATGTAAAAGGTGCAGAGGTCCTCCATACTCACTGAAAAAAAATGTATGCTGACCATGAAGGTGATGGTCTTGTCCCTCACTAGATTGGAGCTTGGTGGGTTTTCTTAAAATAATGGTAGTAATAGTTATAATTACACTGAAATTTGTTTGGGCAAGGGGGAATTTCATTTGAAGCTTGAGCCCCTGTGGCCAATATGCTCTACATGACCATGGTATAACACAAATAATATGGATCGTATGATATAAAAACATGTATATGCACACCAGTGCTGGGTTTTTTCACCAATAAATGGAGTAACCAACATATAGTCCACTGCCAAATTACACTGCTAGATTTGTCACTGAGATATAGATGGCCTACAAAGCCAAGATAAGCACTTTGACGCTTTCACAAGATCATATTGTTTTACAATGGATGTTGCTATTCTACTGGGCATAAAGCCCATATTCCAGGTTTCCCTTTCCGCAGTTTTTATTATCGTTGATGTTGGTGTTGGCATATCAGTGCAAGAAAGGTATATTTGCACAACTAACAGAGTGCCTACCTTATTATCTGTTATACAGTAAAGTATCTATTAAGTTTTTCAGAGTTAGCTTTCAGTGTGCTGGTAACATTCTCACAGTTCTCATAGTAACATTCAGTATAAGGCTGTTTCTTGTTAGTGGTGTTATTTCGACCTCTGTAAAACAGAATTGTGCCACTTTTTTTGTGCTGATATGGTTTGTTTTACTGATCATAAAGCTTTTTGAGTCACAATTTGTGACTTTGCACAGCATAAATAAAATTTGCTTGACTGACATATACACTATTGTTGAAGCCAGCAGTGTAGTTTAACAAGTATAAATATGTTTGTAGCGAAGGCTGGATTGCCAGTTGGGCAAAGTGGGCTACTTCTCCAGTTCCCCAGAGCTCCTGTGTGTCTGTTGGTTTTTGCTAATTGGCTAATTTAATTTTTAATTTTACTTGTATGTGTGTTTGGGTATTTACACCACTGAAGTACAGTAATCTATCAAATCCTGCATATACCTTAATGCTATGGTCCTGTTTGGTGGAGAAGCCTTGTGTCACAATGTAGTCCAAATTATTTTTGAATTTTTATTTAGTATTACACTCACATGATACATACTCATAAGTAAAGCTTTGTTTCACCAAATTAACACAAAGTAACTGACAAAGGTCATCTAGTTAATAGTAGGTTTCTGTGTTTCTGAGATAAAAAAATTTACTGTAACCCCTGGGATGCCCAGACACATTAATTCAGCCACAAACAGCATGTTTTTAACTTAATGTATACTACATATACTCCATTGCCAGATTATTGGATATATCTGGATATAACTTACTACCTCCAAAACTGATAAAGCTTAATCAGTATATCCTTGAAACAGTTTCAATGAAAACTGACCATTATGACCTTACGTTAAGGTGAGATTTATGTACTAGGAGTGTTAGACTATACCAGTTTTAGCTAGATGTTTCTACAGTAATAAATTAAATAAGTATATTGAAACATACTTAATACTACAGTGTGTTTATGAGGTATTGCCTCATTTCGACCACTGACAACTATTGTTAATGATAGATATGTTCTGGTTTCATTAAGGAGCAGCATTAAAAAAACACTAGGGTTCATTAAAATTCTAGACCAAGACTTTTGCTTTCTCTTGCCAGTAAAAAAAGGTTTGAGCGAATCAAATGAGGCCAGACAGCAATTATAATTTATTGGCAAAAGTGTCCATCAAAACATTCAGTGGCAGCTATGAAACATGATTAGAGCATTTTCACAATGGGGCAAAATATGCACTAAATATGCAGTTATTTGTGTCAGAACTTTGTAAATTTGTTATATGGGAGAAACTTGTTTTTTTAAACCTCTAAAAATTGGTGTTTTCCTGAATACCAGCCTGGCACTGACTCGGTGACAGAGATGTACTCAGTGCAATCACACACATGCTTCGTCACATCGACACCTCTTCCAGCTTGGTTCCACCCACCTCTCATTTGTTTGACTGGCTAAGTAGTGACTCACAAGCCGTCAGTGTTCATTATACATAGGAATCATAATGGGTTTCCTGATTTTGTTGGCATGAAACATGGCAGTTTAATGTATTACAACCCCTTTTCAGACATAATAATTCATATATTAACATTTGAAATACATTATTAGGCATCTGACATGACAGAGATGTAATTTATTGAATATGAAAAAGTGGGTGGCACAGCGGAGCAGTAGTTAGCTCTGTTGCCTCACAGTAAGAAGGTTTTGTGTTTGAGCCCAGTGTGGAGTTTGCATGTTGTCTCTGGCTGCATGGGTTCTCTCCGGGTGCTCCGGCTTCCTCCCACAGTCCAAAGACCTGCAGCTTAGGTTGACTGGTGACTCTGAATTGCCCATAGGAGTGAGTGTGTGTGTATGTGTGGTTGTCTGTCTTTTTGTGTCAGCCTTATGATAGACTGGCAACCTGTCCAGGGTGTACCCTGCCTCTCACCCAATGTCAGCTGGGATTGGTTCCAGCCCCCCTGTGACCCTTGTCAGGATAAGTGATATAGATAATGGATGGATAGATATGAAGAAGTTGTTTTTGAAAATCTGACCACAAAGTCTGAAATGACATTACATGTGTTAAAAAATGTTAATTGTAACCACTTAATGTTCTCACAGCAGGGTTTCAGGCATAGACTTTTGTAGTGGGAGACAAAATTGCGTTGATATGCTTTGTCTCTGAAGCCTAATGGAATGCTGTTTGTGCACTTGTTCCAAATATTTAATCAATATGCTACATCACATCATAAAACAGAAGAAAGTAAAAAGCTTAGCAATCAGTGAGGAAAAGCAAAATCCTTTCACAGTTTGACAAAAGGTTGTATAAGTAGTGCTATGCAGACACTGAACGGTTTAAATATATGTGTTATTTGTTCTGTTAGTTTCTTTGTATTTCTTTGTTGATATACTCATTCTTCTACTTCATGACAATAAAGAGATGACAAAGCACAAACAGAAAGAACCAGACCATTTCTATAGGCTGATTATTGTTAATATGGTGATTTAAATGTGCTTACAATACAATGCCATTTCATCATTCCATGTTTCAAAGTCCCACAAAAATGGGTGAAATAAAGGGACAAGTGACTGTGAATCAGCTCTCCCTGGGGTAACAGCTTGACAGTAGCCAAGATTAGATTTTTTTTCCTGAACTAACATCAGAAAACTGATGGAAGACAACCAATGTCCCATATCCTGTTTTAATGAGAAAACAACGCATGGTAGTACTTGTAAATGTTTAAATGTTTTGCAGGTTGTATCATTATCAAGATACATGACTGATCCTGTATATTAATACTGCAAAAAACAAAACAATACAAAAAAAGGTTTTCTTTAAAACACATTTTATGCTATACATACGTTCCCTGTCTCTTCTCCTCCTGGACCACAGCCATGACCAAAACACTAAATTTGTGCTCCTGTAGGTTAGCATTCAAATACTTTTCACTTTTAAAGGCCTCTGGTTTTACACAGTCCTTTTCAGTCCTTTATCATTAGCATAACATAAACAAAATAAATAAAATCAGATTCAGCTGTTGAAATGAGTCAGAGGCAAAGTGCAATAAATTACAGAAATAGAGCCAAGCAGATATAGCTGACACAAGTAAAATACGTTTACAGGTTTAGACAAGGACGTCTTGTAGGCATTTCACTGATTCAACTGTGTTTTACTGGGAGCATTGTTCCCTCCTCATCAGCAGTATTCAGACACATGGCCTTGGTCTCTTTCTTTGTTCTTTTTTCCACAAGTCTGTCACAAATTAATGTTCAGAATATTTTTGAAAACCCGCTTAAAGTTCCCATTGCAGAGTGGGTATATAAAAGGATTGAGAGTGGAGTTGATGTAACCTAGCCAAATGGTGAACATGTGAAGATCATGGTGCACACACTCTTTGCAGAATGCCATCACCATGAAAGCTATGAAGTACGGTATCCAACATAACAAAAAAGCAGCGATTATGAAGCCTAACTGCTTGGCTGCTTTGTGCTCTTTATGGATCCTCAGGCTCTGTATACGCTGGCGTGACTGGTCAATAAACTTCTGCCACGTCACTTTCAGTGTCACTGCATTTGCTGAATCTAATTTGACTTCTTCAACCCCCTCCTCGGTCCAGGGCAGAGTGTGAGCGAGGTCATAGTTGTTGTACAGCACAGATGTACATCTCTGCACATCTGAAACCTGACTGACATCGCAGACTCTGCTTACTGAGTTTGGCGCTGTTTGTTTGTTCTTACTGCTACTCTCTGGACAAATCATCTCTTGTGGCACTGAGGGCGGACCCAGGGAACTCTCTTTGTCTGGCTGCTTGTCTTTAGGAGACAAGGAGCACCTTTTAGTCTTTCGTGCCATTCTGAGTCGTTTTGTGGTAATGTCAAGCAGTGACATCTCCTGGCACTTTACACCAATTTTTCTGTGTGCTCTCAATGGCGCTGTTTTGGTTTTATTTGCATCTTCAAGGAAATATGTTTGATCCAGAGTGTTCTGGTCCAGCAGTCGTTTTTTAGATAGTTTCACTGGAACCTCACTTTTCATCTTGGGTGATTTGGAGTCATCTTTGTCAGGCGTTTCAGTATTTCGTCCATGTTCATTTTCCCCAAATGAATCAGTGGGATGAATGATTCTCTCTCTGTCCCGTAGATGTTGCCTTACTGCCAAGTAGATGTGCGTATAAAACCACAGCATCAAAATTGAGGGTATATAAAAGTTGAAGACAGCAGTAATGACTTTAAACCACGTGACAAAGCGAAAATCTGTGTCACATTTGTTCTCCTTCTCTGGCTTAAGGTCTACATGTGTGAAAGACCTCCATCCTAAAATAGGAATAATCCATGTCATTGACAGCAGCCACGCTCCAGAAATCATCACACTGGCTTGGCCCCGTGTGCGATATTTCAGGTATTTAAGCGGCTGTCTGACAGAGCGGTACCGATCCAAACAAAGAATAAACAAGCTGAAAATTGAGGCTGTGCTAGCCACGTAGTCCATAATAAGCCAGAATTGGCAGACAGCCCGGCCTAGCTTCCATTCATCCTCCAAAATATACACCAGGTTCAGAGGCATAACTGTGGTCCCTACAATCAGATCTGCCACCGACAGGCTGACAATGTAGAGGTTCCCGACAGTGTGGAGGCTCTTCTCTCTCTTCACGGCGTAGAGAACAAGCAGGTTCATGATGACAGTGAGCAGTGAAAGCAGTCCCAGAAAGATTCCAAGTAGGGCATTGTGGAAGCTGTCATGGGGGGTCAGGGTGTGACTGACATTCATTGAGTCTCTATCAACAAGGCCACTCTTGTTGTTGTTGCTGTAATTGACATAGTGATTGGTTTTGAGGTGTAGAGGATTTGGGGAAGGTGATAAACCAGATTCCATCATGTTAGGTGCGATAGTCACCTCTAGATCCAGTCACATCATGGAAAGCTGTTGGACAATGTGTCTTTAACTGTGGGCCAAAACATGGTCAGGCCAGAAAGTTTTAATTTGTTTGTTTCCCAGGGTAACAAAAATTTTCTCAGCTTGGGTCCAGCACTTACAGCATAATGTCCGATGGACCTTTAAGTCTAAAAAAATATTCTTTAATCAGAGTTAATCAGTGTCATCTTGATCCACAGTCGGTTTTGTTATTTAAATCCAAACTGGTAATATCTGGAAAACATAAAGAACATCAGAGATTAGACTGTTTGTCACACAGGACTAATATAAAATTTAATATAAGATTTTGCACTTAAAGGTGTCCTCCTCTCAAAAATGTGTTTACTTATTTTAAACGTTTGAGCTCCAACTGTTCAAAATTATGTCTAAGCAAAGTTTTTACACTAAAAGCTTTTACAATCATCTGCTGAAGGGAGCATGCACGTGGGATATCATGCACAAAACAGGCCATGCTTGTGCACGAGAATGCTTATATAATAAAATATGCATGTAAATAATTTATACTGCCATACAGAAAATGAAAGTACAGTTATTCCTGCCTAGTTTTTTGTGTGCTACATGTTTGGATATTTTCTAAAATGGTTGTTTAAGTTTAATTTTTGTAGATTTGTATTAACAACATAAATGTGATTCTACAGGTAATTTTGAGTCGCCAATCAATCTAAACTGCATGTCTTTGGGAGGAAGCCGGAGTACCCAGAAAAAAACCCACGCAGGCACAGGGAGAACATGCAAACTCCGCAGAGAAAGGCTCCGGGTTGGCCTGGGCTCAAACCTGCAACCTTCTCGCTGTGAGGTGACATTGCTAAGCTGCTCTACTTGCACAGTTATGCTTTAGAAACTTAAAGCAACCCAGGCACATAAGCTCTTTCACCACCTGGTACCGGCTCAACTTGACTCAACTCTATTCTGATCAGTCAAATGTGTTTGGTATCACTTCCATCGGGGTTCCAAGTGAGCTGAGATGATACCAAACGGTGACTGTAAACACTGAAGCCTACCAATTGGTCAGAGAAATTTGTTACTACTATGTGGCCACCGTTAAACTTGGTGTTTACATGTGATGACACTAGTCGCTCGTTCTTCATTCATACATAATAGTAGCTGTGACTTCTCTCTCATGTGTCTTATAGCAGGTAAGATTTATGGTAACAGAGGCCTCGAGCCACTGTTACTATATAATACAATCTTGATACCGGGCAGTGTAAGAGGGGCTTTACATTGAGAGTGGACTTTTCAGTGAAGTAGTGGACACACTGTGTCCTGCTGTTCAACTTTTAAAGCCATCAATATTCATTGATAGATTCTGGGAGGGGGAGCACATGTAATTGTAAAATATTTTAACCATTCTATTGAAAAACTATTAGACCCAATAGATTTTTCAAAGAAGAGTATTTTATGCGGTGTAAAACATACTTTGAGGAATCTTTAAGAAAGCAGACTGAAGAGAGGGAAACTAAAAAGAACAGACGCAGCCAGACGCAAGTGCCTGTGCTGTATAAGGAAAGTTAAAAACAGCCTGACTCTTCCTGTGATCGTTTTACTTTTTTGGTTTGTAGATGCAGTATAATAGGCTAGAGCTTCTCTTGCTCTTTCATTTTCACTGTCCAGCTGGCTTTCTTTAACACTCACGCAAGAGGAGGGTGGCAAATCCCATGAATGACACAGCAGTAGATAAAACTGTAATTGGAGGAGAGGTGGTATAATATACTTTCCATGTTACAGTATATGATGGAATCTATAGGAGTTATAAAGTGTTATACGAGACCAAAACATTAATATGCTACAAAACAATTATCTCAGCTGTTGGAGATACATTGATTTTTAAGAGAGAGTAGACTA
>NW_018127881.1:514646-518189 GCF_001952655.1 Monopterus albus
GCATTCCTGTACATAGCTTTTGCAGACTTGTCTTTCTGTGAATTTAAATGATGTCATTTGGCCTTTTTAGGAAACCACAGACTCAAAGCTAAGTACTACATGTTTTTTTTCTGCCAACAACAGAGAATTATCAAATGTGTATTATGTCAATAAGAACATCAGTTCCCGCTCCTATCAAATCTAAATAATCATAACAGTTAAAAAAAACAACTAAAAACTGGACTTTTACATGCTGGAATAAATGATGCCAATAAAATTGTAATTCTTCATGTTTGTGTAGACAGTGAAAGTCATTCACTTACACTGAATAAAAGTATAGCACGTTTTAAAAATATATTTAAATGAACAGAATAGAAACTCACATTTGATTTCATGAATTGATCTTGTTTTTACATGTAGTCTATTTGGATGTTAATTTATTCCTCGGGCTCCATACTAGATCTATTATCAGTGAATTAACATCATTAGTGTATATATATTAGTCTGTTTCTGCTTACTCACTAATGACACACTCAGGAGGAAGACGGGAAAACAGCAAGTGCACAAGGATTTCGTGCTCAACAGTGATGTGGGCTGAAAGGTTTACAGAGGATCATTCTCAGAAAATGACTCATTTGAACTGCCATCATACAGTAGATTTCGTTGCATTGATCGCCATGTTTATGCCATGTTGCGTTCCCCGGTTCAATGAATAAATAAATGTAAGTAGGTCACAGAGACTGAAAGTACTGGAAGCTGCTAATAAAGTATCGTGTGGATGTTGGATGGTGAGTCACCACTGAAAGGGTTTATCAGAGGTCTTCCAACTTCAGGGTATGACCAAGTGGAGAAACTGGCAGGAGCATATTCCAAACACTAGTGATAAGTACTTTATATATGCTATATATATAAAAAAACATTTCAAATGTACAATTCCAGGAAATGTGAAGGGCAAACTACATGCGCTTTATTCTGCCCCTCATATCTTGATGCTCACATAAGAGGCTTTAATTTAAGCCGTTCAATTAATGGACACTTAGGCAGTAGATTCATCAGCTTCATAAATCTCTGTCAATCTGCCCTGAAAGGTGTGATTTACAAACTTTGTTTTCACTCTGGTCATAACCTCTCTGCTTATAAAGAAATCGCCTCCAACACAAATATTTAAGACCATTATTACTCAACGAATGCGCAGAGAATAACAAAATAAAGAGGAATAGCAGAGAAAGGACTGAGGACAGCTGCTGGGTGTTTTCTGCATCTGAGCAGCTCACTACCTATCGCACCAGATATTTATCCAGCAGTGTGATTATTTGTAACGACCTGTCTGATTTTATTACACGGGAGCGGCGACAGAGATTAATCGTGCTGTCTTTCGCCCTGTTGAGTCCTGATGGAGACGATCTATCAAAGTGAATAATGGCTCTCTGCAGGTCGTTGCGCAGAGAACCACCTGTTGAGCCAACACAGGATTACAAATGAAACTTGCTAATACAGTCGACAAAACTCATTCATATAGGCTATATATTAAACAAAAAGCGCACAATAAATGTCTTTTGTCGGTGGCCATAAAAACTTTATCATTTCAAACATTAAAGTTAGTACCTGTTGGCTAAAAGTAGACCTTTCAGACTTACCAGTGAACACGAATTTCCAGTAAAAGATCGTTTTAACTCCGGCTTGTATCCCGGGTGGAAATCAGACAACGAGTGAAGGACAGAGGTTAAAATTGCAAAGAAGAAATTCTCCCTCCCCGCATCTCTCTCCCTCTCACTCCCTCTGCCTCTCTCCCCCTCTCTGGACTAAATACAGACTTGTGAGTTCACATGATTTCCCGCTGAAGAATCGCAGGCATAAAAATTACCTTGTTAATGATGTAGTGGCGCATTATTTGCACTGCCATGACTCAGTGTGTATTCACTATAGACATACGCGCGCACTGTGAGCATGTGGATCCAGTCTCCTACCTGTCATTGTCTGAGCATTAATGTACGCTAATGAAAAACAAGCAATTTGAAGTGTGGTCATATTGAAGGTTACAACAGGCTGCTGTAAAACATCTGTATTCACTGTTAAAATGTTGAACTTTTATTTATAAATGAGCCATTTTATGGAAATTCAGCAAAGAGAGGTGGGGTTGGGAGCTGTATGTGGTTATTAGTAAAGAAGAATACAGTAGCAAGGGGCCTTGGTAACATACATTTTTCTAATCACAACACACAAGCCAGAATGATGAAACTCAGCATATAGTGTGTCAAACAGTGCTTGGTGTCTTTCTACAAAAGCAGAGTCCAACACTCCGCCAGCTTTGGATGTCAACAAACATGAGAAAAAGCATAGTATTGAAGTAACATTGAAGTAAATTGTATGTTTTGTGCTCTACACATACAGTAATCACATGCAGACATACTGCATGACGTGCTAGAGAGAGGTTTCGACCAGAATTTAAAGATGTAGCTTGAACCATGACCCTTTAAACCATGAAATGAATTTGCGTTGCTGACCTGCTTTCAGGAGTCTTTTGCATATTATTTAACTGGAATTTTCAGCTATGGAGACAGCATCTCAGTGTGTGGCTCACCAGCTTTCTTAAGGCAGCATGTCCACCCACTACAATAACCTCAGCCAGTGTGTGAGTTTATTTCAGCATAAGGATGACTTGACTGACTTGGGTGTATGCCACCAGTCTGTTTTCAACTTAGGTCATGTCTCAGCTTTTATAAAGTTTATTTGTAAGATATGAATCAGTTGCATTTTCTTGGAAAGAATGTGTCAAAGTAACAGTGTGAACCTAGTACAGAGAAAGTGAAAGTCTGGATAGTGTGCGGCTTTGCTGGACCTCACACGACACCTGTTTTAATGTATTGTTACAATTGATCCAGAAATTCTGTCAAGTTTGTTAATTTATTTATGACTTGTGTTTATAATTTTAATTCAAACACATAAAACCCAAGTAGGTAATACACCACACTGCAGCTTAAAAGGAATTCAAAGCCTCACTTTGCTCCTCAGACAATATAAACATCAGCAAATGACAACAAAAGTTAGTTCTGTTGATAGTTTGATATGTAATGTTTGAATGTTTGAGCCTAGATAAGTTTCTTAGGGATGCTGTTTCCAAAAGCCAAGAATGAGTTTCCATGCTCAGCTGCACTGCAATGTGATTATATACAGTATGTTTTAACTGCTTGTGGTAATTTTGGATGAATTTTCCTGTTCAGCTGCTTCATGTTTTGCCTGCTTTCTCTAATGTCTTTCTAGGCTGCTGTTGCACCTACTTCACACTTGCAGTGTTTTCATTCAATCTTGGCTGAATGGATGCTTGCAGGGACCATGTGGGCATGTTCAGGCTGCTCTACCTTGACGTCTACATCCTTACCTGTTTATTTTGTTGCACCTGTTAGGGTGAGACAAGTTACTTCGTCTGTAGTCTGGAGTTTGACGATCTTAGCAAAGAGGTCAAAATCAGTCAAAATAATATCTTTTCTTTTCTTCTTCATCTTTTCTAAATATGGGCTGGAAATGTAATACTGCATGTCACCATGCAGCACAACAGTGGCAACA
>NW_018127881.1:518231-533184 GCF_001952655.1 Monopterus albus
GTGGCAGCGTTGTCGTTCTGCCATTAGACAGCCACAGACTTGAACTGTTAAAAGCAGCTCTGGGTCACTGTTAGTTCACAAGGTGTGTGTGAAGTGTGAAGAGATACATGTCTGGTGTAGACAGCTGCACTGATTACATAGAATGGAAACATACTGTGGTTGTAGTAACTGTATGATGGAAAATCACAGTGGAAAGGCACAGTGTAACTTGAAACCCCTTTCTGGGTGCACAGGGCGATTAATTCATTATATATATTTAATGTTACATCTGCCCCTGTTCAAGTAAAAGGTGCATCAACAAAATCATTTTAGAATTAGTGGGGAAAATGGACAAAGTATTGCTATCATTCCTCCTCTGCCCTACATGAAAAGAGATGATGAACAAAGAGGAAACGAGACAAAAGAAGCACAGGAGGAAAGCGTTAGAGTGAGAAGAGAAGGATGACACAAAAAGGCAAAGTCATATTTGAAGAAAAAGACCAGGAGTTTGTGTGTCTGTGTGTTGAAATAATAACAAATTGAGATGTGTCTAGAAAGGAGCAGTAGGTGGTGACAGAAGTGTCCTTATGACTAAAAGATTCACAACTCTTGAACTCCTGGACCCCTTTGGGAAAACCACCTCTTTCAACAAATACCATCACAGTAGCTGCTCTGTGGCCAGAAACTGGGCAGCCTGAATGTATTCACAGAAACAAGTAACCAGCCATTGTTTACAATCTCCCTGAATCCTTAGTTTACTTATCTCCTGGATGAAGATTCAAAAATAGGAGGAAACAAGGTCTAGAACAGTCTCACAGCAGGGTAGCTTTGGGATAAATGAGTCACCAGGGTTGATCAATATTTGTGTTTCATAATCCATACACAGTTTATGCTGAATGTCATCACCATGATGATAGCTGTACATAAAAGAAGACCAGGGGTTTCAGCTCCACAGCTGTGTGTGAGTCACTGGATTGCTTTCCATGCATGCATGCAGCACATTTGATAATGTGGGTATTCTAATTTGTGTGTGTAACTTAATGTATCAGAGGTCTTCCTAATTTCATTAAGGTCAATCTGTACTATGAGAGCCCATAAAGGCCTGTAATTATCGATTGCAGGAAAGAAACAGGCCAGTTGTATTGTATTGTTGGATGAGGTAATTATATCTTTCAAATTAAGCCAGATGCTTCCCATGGGAACCAATCACTGATCACAGACATCAGATATATTATTTAACCCACTGATTTCCATAAATTATTTCTTAAACTGAACACTTTTGTCCTTTTTAGACCACAGTTATGGGTTTTGACATAAACTTTTTGTGTGTGGGGGAATATGTCAATATACCTTAAATCAGGGTATTTTCTCTTAGACAAAGGGCAGTATCACATTTCTCTTTTGTGGTCGTTTGCCATAGCAACACTTGCAAAGCCGTGCAGCCATGTCTGTGTAATATAGGTCAAGCCTGACATCTGCTGGCCAAGCCTGTATCTGCCATAAACAAGGCCAATGTAGAAATCATCTAGCATGTGGTGATATGTGGGGGCTTTTACAAGCTAATAAAGAGAATCGTTTCCTAGTCCTTTTTGTAGATGGAATCAGCATAAATGTCTGTAAAGCCTTTGTAGGCCTGCAGTCCACCAGTAGATCAGTGAAAATAATGAAATGAGAAAATCTCTGGCTAATCTCCATTCACATGTGGGATTTACTCTGCTCATAGAACTGGGAGTTGACCTTTAATCCAGCCTCTGTAAACAAACCCATCAAATCAGGCAAACCTTTCAAACAATAGTGAAGGAGACTCAAGAATGCACAATCCATTTCATTTCATAGTATTTACTGAATGAAGTGGGATTGACCTTCATTCATCCCATTGCTTCAGTCCTCCCTTTTTACCATGTTCCCATCCTGTCCTCATCCTTCACTCCTCATTTCTTTCTCATTCTTTTTGTATTTGCCATTGTAGGCACCCCCTTGCCTTGTTCACTGCAGGTGTTTCTACCAAATTAATAAAAGATAAAATTATTTGGCTTTTCTGCATTGAATTGCATTAACTCTTCATATGTTCTATATGTGAAATTAAGTAACTTTCAGTGGTTATAGCTGTCAAAAAATTACTGGAGTAAAATGTACTACAAAGGGCAGCATGGTGACGCAGCGGTTAGCTAGCCTCAGAGTAAAAAGGGTCCAGGTTCGAATCCTGGCCGACTCGGAGCCTTTCTGTGCAGAGTTTGCATGTTCTCCCTGTGCCTGCATGGGTTCTCTCTGGGTACTTCGGCTTCCTCCCACAGTGACTGGTGACTTTAAATTGCCCGTAGGAGCAAATGAGAGTGTGTGTGTGTGGTTGTTTGTTTGTCTACATGTCAGTCCTGTGATAGACTGGCAACCTGTCCAGGGTGTGCCCCGCCTCTCACCCAGTGTCAGCTGGGATTGGCTCCAGCCCCCTCAGGATAAGCGGTACGCATAATGGATGGATGGATGGAAAACGTTCGACACTATATTTCCCTCTGAACTCATTTGTTTGTATATGAAATAGAAATGCTTAAATAAAGTACAAGTACCTCAAATTTGTATTTAATTACAGCTTTTGATTAAATTCACTTAGTTACATTGCACCACTGGAGTGGCACAGTCAGTAGTAAGCTTCCCTTTCAACCAAAGAAACTAAAACAATCATCTGTCCTTCTGAAGTGTCCTTGAACAAAACACTTAATCCTTACTAGCTCCAGTGATTTGGACTTGTAACACAATCTGTTAACATGTAATTTCAGCAGTTAGTTGTGTTATTTTGATAACACGTTTCTCTAAAAACCACTTGAAAACCCAAACCATATTTCATTGCATTCTTTTGTCACATAATTCACACTTGTATTGTTTTTTTTTCCCCCAAATGAAATCTGTGGGATGGTTGCAGCAATAAAAAATGATTACGAAACACATTCTCTGACACATTGCAACAGCCAGACAATTTGAATAAGGTCATCAATCTGCCTTTCAGTGGACATGATTTCAAGATTTTTTCAGTACATCAGCATTTTTCAAGCCATGCTGCATCTGATAAGTGCTTTTGTCAGGCTGCATATCAGAGCCCTCTTCAGGAGCAGTCTTTTTGCAGTCGTTCGAGCGAGGCGGCTGGCATTAACGAGAATGACAGAGGCCCACTTCATACACCCTCTACATCATCTTCACTTTCCTTTTTTATAAACCTTTCATCAGCCTCCCTCTCTCCCTTTCTCTCTCTATCTCTCTCACCCTGTCTCTCTCTCAAATCCCTCATCTCTCCCCTCGTCCACTTAATTTTCTCCAATTTGCTCCGCTTCCCCACCTCCTCTCCTCGCTGCTTTCCTTCATCCCTCAGTCTATTCTGCAGTCACATAGTCAGGGTTGTGAGGTGAAGGACTTACGTAATCTTCTCTCTTCATACATTTGCTCTTTCCATCTGTCTTTCTTTGTGTGTCTTTCTCTCCAGAGTGGTGCTAATTTGATGACGGAGTGAAGGCTGCAGAAGTCAAATTCACCTCTTGTCTTTATGTGGAGCAATCCTATTATAAACACATATGCAGTCTTTTATGCACACAGCTATCAACTGGGCCTGCTGTTTACTTGTCAGTCAAAGTAATCATTTGTGATGTACAGATGACACATTAAAGGAAAAACCTAAATAACTGAGTGGTCTCTTCCAGGATGACAGTGCCACCCACCCATAGTGCACGAGAGGTCACTGAGTGGTTCGATGAGTATGAAAAAGATGAAAAGGAATCATATGCTACGATCTTGGCTGTCACTAGGTCTGACCCAGCTGAAGAAACGGAGAGAGATTTTGCCCAATGTTAGACAGAGGAAGCTCTTTTGGAAGAATGGTGTTCATCGTTCTAGTAGAGTTCAGACTGGGAGAATCACTACCAAGGTGCACTGAAACTGTTCTAGTTTCATGTAGTGGCTGTACATCGTACTAAGACACTTTATGTTGGATTTTCCTTTCATTTGTCACTCGTCTGCAGCAGCAAACCATGAGCTCTCTCCTCCCTGACTCTTCAGAAATAACAAATTCTTAATATATTGGATAATTCCATCCCCTCCATGGAGGCAGGCAATATTCAGTGAAACTGGTCTGAGAGATAGCAGCGAGACTTGTTCATGCTATCCATACACAATTTCAATATATATTTCTCAAGTTATACCTCAGAAAATCCTGGTCTGAAAAGTAACTGGCTGAGTGGGGACTTCAGGTATTTTAACATCTTCTCAAATAAAGACTAAGCTAATAAAGAAGTTAATAAATAGTTGAACTTACAGAATAATTGCTTTGCTGTTTTATACTTTTGCAAGAAGTAAATCTTTGAAATACTTTGTCACTAAGGTAAAAAAAAAAAAAAAAAATTAATAGGATGTTAAATTTAAGCTCTGAATAAACCTTAACCTAATGATCTTGATCAGAATTCAAGATAATGTCTAAATTTACTTAGAACTTAAACTTCTACAAATTACTGTATATACAGTTTATTTTTGGCCATTTTTGTATAATGATGTTTCCATTCCAGCTGAGTTGAACATTTAATTCTCATTTTATTATTCATTAGAATAGTTATAGAATAACAAGGAAGTTCACTAATGACCATGTATGTTACTTTGTTCTTTCTGCATTTACATAAAGATGAAACTGTCACATTGGCTGAGATACAGCTTCAAAATGGTTATTTCCCCTGAGCACCTGACTCAGTTAACATTATCTATAATAGACACAGAACATAACATGAGTGTGTGTGTCTGTGTGTGTGTGTCTGAGTGTAGGTGCCAGAGTGGTGAATTCATTTGAACCCAAGGGCAGCCCTGGAATAGACAGAGTCACTCATCTGTTTCTAATGAAGAATAATGCTCTGCACTGCACACAGACAACACACACATGCATTAACAACACTTGCCCAAGGCAGCACAGCGAGAACCTCAACCATCCACAGTTTCTGGGCTTGATTAGCACACCTACAAAGAATACACACAAAGCATATGTGTACACACTTGTATAGCCTCACCGTTTCACTTTTGAGATCTTCTTTGCATATGTAAAAAGATTTAAAGGTGCATTAAATAGGATTTTACACACTACCCCCCTCTACGACACCCTGCTGCCAACGGTGCTTGTGTTGTTATTCCAGATTTTCTAAATGGTGTTGTCAAAATGTGTCACATAAATTAGCTCACTTGCGACCTAAGAAGGTTATAAGAAGAGTTTGTTTTTTTAATTATGAGTAGTAATTTTGAATGCCCAACCACAGACTTCTCATCTGCTCAAAGTCCAGAGAGAACCTGCCAGACTAATGAGGCCACTTTTTTTTTTTTGCACACAGAGAGTGGGGGACAATGAAAGAACAAAAACCAGGGTTAATATTGGTTTGGCTTTTTGATATAGAGAGTGTTCCAACCAGTCAAAGGACTCAAATGTGATTCAGATGTAGCGTTCTGAATGTGTTAGCATCTAAGGCTAATGTGTTTGTTTTGGTAACATTTACAACCAGGCATGGTCATGATTTTATCTTGTCAGTAGCTGCATCATCAAAGTTGATGTCGTATTTTCTATTTTCTATTGCATGAAAACCCTCTATAATATTACAGCATATAATTATTGATACCTACAGTAAGCATATGAAATAACATAACCTTTACATCACGTAATGGTACGTTAACAGCACACTAGGCATGACTGTTAGACATGCATTAAGACATTTTCAGTGAACACAGAAACTTTTTAGATTTACTCAAATACAGTTTGAGGTTGAGGACTGAAACAGAAAGTCACTGAAAACTGGTTTCTCTAGTGACTGCCAATCCATACACACTTCTATATTTGTTTGTAGAAATGGTGCATCATAAATACTGTATGCCTTACAAACCTTGGCATTCAGCAGCAGTAGATCTGATAATGATCCTGCAGAATTCAATGTGTTACTGCTGACACACTTAGTGATGAAGGTGATGAGGGGGTTTAGGCATGGCAGGAGTAGCAGAGGGTTTTTTTTTAGTCATACTGTATATTAACACTTTGACCTGTGAAACAAGCCATTTATGTCATTTCAACTAAAGCACAGAAGAAAAGTCTTGAAGCAGGTTGTACAGTAATGTCTAAGGCAGTTGTGCTAAGAGAACAACAAGAGAGGGATTATGCTGTCTGTTTTTATTTTTGGATGTCTCTGCTTTGTCAGCCTTTTCTTTAATTTGGTTTGTTTCTCTTACAAGGGCCATGTCATTCTTCCTAAAACTCTCTTTCTCTCATTCTCCTCCTTCTTTTGTCATTTGACCCTTTCAGTGTTTTCTGTCTGTCAAAAACACATTTTGCCTGATGACACACATACTTACCCTTCCACTTGTATATTTTCTGTAAAATGCACACACACACATATACTGTACAAACACACACCCACACAAAACATCAAATGTGTATAACTCTAGAGTTTCAAGAGCTAATGACCTTCAGTGTCCATACTTCTTCCAGTCACACAAATTTGTAAGGCTTTCGCATCCTGGGGCTAAGAGACATCACGGATATATTACACAGTGAGAGAGGGGCGGTAGTCGAGGATTGGGGGCGATGCAGACGTTATTTGTGCAATTCCAAACCCTGTCCATCATGTGGCAGTGTGCAGCTTCCTGGGAGCTGCTGTCACAGTGGAGTGGAACCAGTCAAATTCAGCCTAATCCCTCACACACACACTTCCAAATATGTTTGGTCTTTATCTCTGTGTACAGCTTGACGCTTACAGCCCACCCCCACCCCCCACCCCCCACGTTCTCCTGCTCTCTCTTTTTGATGCCTCTCTGAAAACACAGGACCTGTTAATGGAGACAAGAAAATGCTTCTCCCTACACTGCTTTCTTGTCATTCAGGCCAATTCATTACAGTAGTATTTGAAAAGGGTTGGGAGTGGGAATAGATTTGCTATGACTGCTTTTCTTGTTTTGGCTGAGCACTGTAACAAATGTCATAGAAGGACAGATAATTGTAGCAAATTTGAATTTTACTGATGTTGGAAGAATTGGAGAGTAAAGGAGAGAGCAATGGTACATTTTCATTGTCTGCATATATATGAAGAGGAGGTGATTATTGTTGGTGCATTTATTGTGGAAGATAGTACCTATATTTTTTGTGCTTCCCACATCCATAAGCTTTAACTCTCTCTTCTTCTGTTTCTTTTTGCTTCTTCATCAGACAGTGAACTTAATGAGATGACATAACCATGTCTACAGACAAGGTGGCATGAGACTGCTTCAGTATACTGCAAACTGAATACTAGTAGTTATTTTTCTTCTGGCACAAGATGTGTATATCTGGAATCCTAACATCTCTCTTTCTTCTTACAAAGTGATGCTTACTCACTTGGTGTTTGGTGTTATTTTGCTGGTGACTATGTACTGTAGCAGCATTGCTAAGGTAGCAGAGCATTTTCATTTTCTGAGTTTAATTCTTGACCTTGGAAAAAGCAATTGAAAACTCATTACAGTTCCTTTAGTGGCCACTGAAAACAACAAATTAGTGGGTAGCTTCATCTGCTGATGATTATTTGATATTATTAAAAGTGCTAAATGGATCTTGGGGTAATGTTAGTTTCAAATGGTTTTATTGTTTGTCTACACGTTGGTTTGTATAAGAACTAAAACTCTTTATACATAAAATATAGTAAATACATCTCATGATTACAAGTATGATGACAAAGGTCTATAAAGGAATGGTTTTCACTGTAAGGTCTGGAATAACCTGTTCCAATTCAACACCTTTTTATTGACTGTGAGCCAGGTTTAATCACCCATCATCAATGGCTGACCTCACTGGTGCTCTTGTAGCTTAAAGGGAGCAATCCTTGCAGCCAGGTTCCAAAATTTTGATGCTGTGATAGCACCCTTAATAATGATGTATGTACTATATGTGCCTACATATTTTTGGCCGTAACTATTAAATACAAATCTGGACATGCAAATGAATCAGTGTAAATACACACAAACACAGAAGCAGCCCACCTACAAACATATATTTACAAACCAAAACATATCACATAGCACAACCCTATAATGCATAACTGTAATCACATATCACATAAGTGTAATATAGAATACACATCGATCTTTCTCGCACAAACCCTCACAAACACATACACACACTCATACTCTTCTCGTGGCACATTCAGCGTCAGTGATCCTTACTGTGCAATCAAATTCATCTTTGGTCTAGACTGACAGTTTGATTTATAGTGTTTTGTTGCTCTGTGGTTTGAAACCAGATTTTGGCTATGACAAAAGCAAGGAAATGCTTGAGTGTCACCTTTTATGGCTTTATTCTGCCTCTATAATGGCGCTGTCATCCTGAATCGGCACCCCTGTGCTATTCAGCACAGTACTCAGCATATTTTATGTTGACTATTTATCATAACAATGAGGAGGAGGATGTATTTAGTACTATTCAGCACAGTACTCAGCATATTTTATGTTGACTATTTATCATAACAAAGAGGAGGAGGATGGATTTAATATTACCCAAAGGTTTAACTTTGAAAATTCAGCTGCAGTATGATGTGTATGCAAAGCACAAGGTGTTGAGATGCACCTTCTCAGAAGACATGCACAGTTACTATACAAAACTAAGATTAACATAAAAGTACACTGCTAATACTTGTCATGTCAGTGAAGACATAAAACAGTCAAATAAATAGAGATGTTCCTCTGTCATACTTTAATTGATCTCAGATATATTAAAACAAAAACATTTTTCTTTGTTTGTTTTGCCTTTCATGTGCTTGGGTAGACTGTCCTACTTTCAGCTGTTTGTCTGAAAGGAAGGTCATGTGGCTCAGGTCTGTTGGAGGTGCCTGGAACATGCCTTTTCTCCTGGATCATGTTCTTCATATACACTACAATGTAAAATTTTGCAAAATACTATTAGTCTATTATGCTTATGTTTATTTATTCTGTATACACAACATCTATTGTATGTCTGTCCATCCTGGAAGAGGGATCCCTCCTCTGTTGCTCTTCCTGAGGTTTCTCCAATTTCTTTTTCATTAAAGGGTTTTTGGGAAATGTGTTCGATTCAAGGCTCTAAGGTTAAAGGGTGATGTATGCTGTACAAACTGTAAAACCCCTTTAGGCATATTTGTAATTTGTGATTTTTGTGGGCTATACAAATAAATATTTGACTTGACTTTGATTATGTTACTGCTTTAACTTTCCACAGATATTTTAATGCTTTTGGCAATTGTGAAGTTACCTTACATTATCATAAAATATGGTGCTATTTAGCATTAGTCATAGACCTATTGTGACAGCCTGACACTTGCATGAGCTGTCTGCTCTACCCGCATGCTTCGAATTTTCAGAAAGACCACAAATTTTCCTAAAATAATTGTATTTAAATTTATTTAGATAATGCTATAATGATGCTATCATTGGTGACCTCATTTATGGAGGTAAACCATTAATCATACGGCCTGACAGGAGAACAGCAACCTGCCTTAAACCAAAGGAGGCCATTCAGCCAGGGTGCCCGGGGAGCTGGTTTCAATCTCTCGAACAGTAAGACACATTACTAATTGCTGGGCTTGTAGAAGGTAACCTCACTGACGTATCCCAGGGATTTGTGTGTCTGTGTGTGTGTGTGTATTGTGGGTGTGTTGCTGTAGCCCTTAGGCCCCTCTGATACACAAAGGACTAGTTTTGAAAGTGACAGATTAATTGCTAGTTTCTACTCAACCTTGCATACACTGGAGTATCTGTACTTCTTGGGTGGTGGAAGTTAGTGTTTCAGATTAATCAAACATAAGATGAGAAGGGCAATTTAGATGAAAACAACAACTATAAGGTCTAAATTCAATGACAGCAAAGCTGCAATTTATAGGGCCATGTAAGCTCTGTGAACTGATACATATTTCTTTTCATTTCATCAGCTTTGCCTTTAAGACTATGTCGAATCAAATGACCAAATTATTATGTCCATAAAATTATATTTTACAGTTTTGTCATACATCATTCTAAAGATAGTAATGTTGATCTGTCTGTTCATCCACCACTTCATTTCAGAATGAAATATTTTGATACAAGAACTATTCACATTCCCGAGTACCTGGTTTTAAATGAATTATCTTGACAACTATTTGCTGTCTTACCATGAAATCTGATATACACAGATGAAGTGATGATCCCCTGACTTTTCTTCTAGCGCCACCAGCAGGACTTTCACTTATCTTGTAAAATATTTCTCCATCTAATAGATGGAGCAGCACAAAAATCTGTCTTGATATTTTTACTTTGGATCCCTGATTTTTCCTAGCACCATCTTCAGGTCAGAATTTAAAGTTGCTCAATACGGTAGTTTGTTTTATCACAAAACTTTTAAAGTGAATGACATTAGTTGTACTTTGTGTTTAGTGCAAATTAGCAAATTTGAAAATGCTAACATGTTTAATGGTGACCATGATTAACATTACTGCAAAACATTATGTTAGCATGTTGACATTAGCATTTAGCTTAAGTACAGCCTCACACAAAAACAGTCATTCATAAGCTTCAACACATTAAATAACACAAACAGTACTTTTGTAGTATTAACAGTATAGTTTCTGCTGCTATCAAAATTTAATTTACTATTCTTTTAAAAAAGTAGGAAAGGAAAAACTAAATCTACTATGAACAAGCACAGTGTCAACATCATTACAAATTAGTTTCATCACAGTCTTTCCTGATGGAAACATATTTTGTAGCACCTCAGGGAGAGAATATTAAGTTAAAGTAAAACTAACATCATTACGCCTGCCATCCAGAATCGCTTAACAGTAGGGAGCCGTGTTCTCAATAACCACTCTCCTACTGTTTCTTGTTACAGATTAATGAACTCAGTGTCAAGCAGCACTTCATTTCATTTTGCCCTCAGTAAATGGGTATTCATCATTAACAGATAAACAAACATAGGAGCTTGTCTTACCTCATTGCTTGCACTGGGTTGTAATGTTTTATATGGGAGTGATAATTGCTTTATAGCTCTTCGCTGTTACACCAACATAACATAAATGAAACTTTTTGCACAAAACTGTGACTGAAAGGCATACTGATAAATATTTATCTATCTAGACAGATAGATAGATATTTAATATATTTTCATATATTATTTGATATTTCATATATGCCCAATATGCCCAGACATTTACATCCTTTACATCTGTGCCAAATCAACTAATACTCTTCCAAATATATCCAATAATACCCTCCAAACAAGCTATTATAGCCAGAAGCTTCCAAAGGTAGACTTCCAGCTGAGGGGAGCTCTGATGTTGTTAATGTATGTTAAACAGCCAGGTTAGAATATCCCATTGAGAATAGTTGGATGGTGAGGGGTGGATGGAGGGGACACTTAAAGTCATAGTATCTATTCTCTTTCTCTCTTCATGAGTCAGAGGCAGTCGGGCTGCTGTGTAGAAATACAGTTTACAGGCAAGACACATGGTAGATTCACAAATATCAGGTGCTGTATTGTTGGAGAGCAGCAGAATCAGTTACCCCATTTCTCTAATGCTTCAATAGATTTATTATTAATGACCTACTGTATTTTGCTCAGAATCATACTCAGTTTTATTGGCCAAGTGTGTTGGACACACGAGGAATTTGACTCTTCGACAGGGACCAAGATTCAAACCTCCGACCCTTCGGTTGGGAGACAACTGCTCTACCCACTGAACCACAGTCACCCTGCAAAAAAGAGAAAAAGAAGTCATGTGCAATCAAGCAAAGGAATGTGCATTAGGAATAAAAATAAAGTACTGCATACACAGTCTGGATTCAACGAATTGATATGTACAAGGTATATTTGCTGGGTTTCTGTGTGAGAATGGATGAGTGGGTCAAGACCTGGCGGGAGAATTGATGTGTGCATATCAACGGCATGTGTTGACCTTTCTGGAGGTGTAATGGACCCAGTTTAATGAGAAGTTTGAAACAAGGGCTGGTTAATCAATAATCCAGATAACATAACCGTAATTAACCTGACATTCAGGCAAAACCTGCCTGAGGCAGGCATAAGAATTATTTGCCATGTCAGAATATGTACAGTTGATATTTTTAATGCAAGATATTATTTTCTTTTTAGGGGTGTGACAATACACTTACAGTAGCTCATGTGACAAAACAATAGACAATACTGGGTTCACAAGAACAAAATTAGATGATATTTTCAGGGGTATGCTTTCTCCTGCCACCTTTTTTCTTTCTAAACTCCAGTTGTGACTGTGTAAGCCTGGAACCAGTAAATTATCAAGTGTCACTGCAGGTTCAAGGTCAATGAAAGCTCTGAGTGAGGTTGAATTGAAGAGATTCAGCCCCATCTCCACCTCACCCAGCCCCCTCTGTAGGCGCAGCCACTGTGATTGCAGATAATTACCTCTACAATGTGTGATCTTTGTGTGTGTTTGCTCAATGGCAGCCCTGAGACTGATTGCAGACAAGACTTCAACCTCAGTTTTCACTGTGCAAAATTTTAAAATAACTGACAGGCAGAAAAGTTCAGTTTCCATCTCTGTCCTCAGATGTTATTAAATATTACAAAGTCTTTGATGGAAAAGGCGTGCATCTTCCCCCTACTAGTTTTTTTTTTCTTTTTTAAATATATAGGCTACTGTCCCTTCTCAGAATAACCATTTGGACAATGTCATGTCTTTTACACAACAATTATTTTGAGTACAGAAACCCATCTTTTATAATCTCTGTGTCACTGCCTCATGTGAGCTGAGACATAACACAAAAAGAACAACATGCAACGGGTCTTTAAAAAAAAAAGCTCTGATAGTATTTGGTCTTTAGCATTTAGAGAATTTCATAGTGCAGTGGGCTCCACGGGGCTGGAGGAAATAATCCATGACCTCTTTAATAAAGTTAGTGAAGGGCTAGGAGAAAAGCATGAGGCCCAGCAGTGCTGGGAACTGATGATCTATGATGCCTTTATGCTATGCTGGTGTGCAGCCCTATGCTTTCTTCTTCCCTCTCATCATCTTCTGCAGCTGTATGACGGGGAAAACCTGACTGAACTCCAAGAATTCAGAGAAGCCATCTTTGTTATTACCAGAAAGCATCTGCTTACAGATGCCCACACCTTGTCTTTCTGTCTGGTCACACAAGGAAGTAAATTATTCTCACTTTAAAGACTTTATTTTATTACTTGAGCTGTAGAAATATTATATTAGCTAAAAATCTACTAAATCAGAATCAGAAGCATCTTTAATTGCCAAGTATGTTTGAACATACAAGAAATGAACTCCAGTACAGAGGCTTTCATAAGGCAACAGGAATAGAAAGTACACTGGGGTGATTGCTGTGTCTAGTCATATGTGTTATAAGGCAACAGGAATAGAAAGTGCACTGGGGTGATTGCTGTGTCTAGTCATACAGTCATGGGTTAAGTGTTCATCAGAGTGATGGCATGGGGGAAGAAACTTGTCTTGGTGTACAGTGACCTGTAGTGCCATCCAGAGTGGAGGGGTTCAAACAGTTTAGGGCAGGCTGGCACTAAGTCTTGTTCCATGAAGTGTACAGGTCCTCCATGGAGGGCAGGCTGGCACTAATGATTCTTTCTGCAGTCCTGACTGTCTGCTGGAGTCTGTTTCTGTCCTGTTTGGTTGCTGAACCAAACCAGACAGTGATGGATGAGTAGAGAACAAACTCAGTGATTCATCTATAGAGCTCCTGAAGTCCACTGTCATCTCCACAGTTTTGAACGTGTTCAGCTCCAGGTTGTTGCAACTAGAGCACAGGGCCAGCTGTCATCTGTGAACTTCAGAAGTTCGCAGACGCATTATCAGTACTTTAATTTTTGCCCTAACTATGTATGTTAGTAAATAGCTAAACACACTTCCAGGAAAAGTTGCCTTTGAGGTTTTACTTGAAGCAAAAAAAAAAAAAAAATCTGCTTCCTACTTAATATTTTAAACTATCTGAGTTAAATATTGGGAATTTGTGAAGCCAACAATGTTCTCCCACTTTGTGAAAACTAGACATATCAACAAACTATTGGCAGAATAGTTGAAAGTGCACCACCTTTTCAGTTATGTCAAAATAAAATCCAGTCTAGCATTAATATAACTATTCAGTTAATTTAAAATGAAAGACACACTGAGTACCAATGAATCCTACCACAACCTATTTTTATGCTAAAACCACAACTCAGAGGATCACAATGGCTTTAATGTCACGGTGCATGTGATACCTTGGTGAACTGCTTTAGGCAGAGACACTTCTCCAAATTTCATCAGTTTTAGACCCACTGACCCATTGTTGCTGGATTCAGAAAATACACCATAGCCAGCAACCTTTCCATGCTGAAAGACCTACAGAAAGTGAAATGTCCTCCACAACAATATACTTCCAATTATAGCCCCCTCCCAGAACACACAAAGACAAAAAAACTTTCTTTCACCATCCATGTTCATGCACAGAATTAAGGTGATATATGATAAGAGTGTGTCGTGATAGCCTCTGTGTAAGTAAAGTCTGCACCAGTCAACAGTACCTCACTCAGAAAGGATACCCTCATTTTCTAAGCCGCAGAGCACGATTCCAGTTTGGTGGAATTGTTAGCTGACATAAGCCATTTCTTTCATTTCAAAAAGTTTCTAAAGGCTGCAAAGCCCCACAGATCCTCAAATGACCTACGTGTAAGAATGAGGAGAATGTCATAGCAGTTGTTTAAATAATAAATACTACTTGGATGGAAAATTTAATGCTGTCAGAAAACCATACACACTATGGTTAAAATATATTTCGGATGTTGATGCTGGCAACAGTGTCATATGTCAACAGTTTGATATATTATATAGAAAACTATCTTTACACCACAGTACTGGAGTGAAGGCTGTTTTCTCTAAAATAAATTTGGTCTCAGTGGAAAACAAATCAATTAAAAAGCCTGTTATGTTCAAACAACACACATCAGTAAACCCCTATCTTTCAC
>NW_018127881.1:533207-555124 GCF_001952655.1 Monopterus albus
AGAAACACTGCGTAACTGTTACATTTACCATGATCACAAAGTACAATAGTATCAAAACTGGTGATTACATTTTTTTAATAAACAATGCATTGACATATTTATGAAATCAGTAGCTGCCTGAGGCACAACAAGTCAGATACCAGCACTGTTCATTTTAATGAGTTCATGCCACACTTAACTCATTACTCATTGTTTGCAGGCTGCTGTGTTTTCTAGGCTCATGAGACCTTAGCTTGTTGTGCAGAAGCTACAGTTGTGAACTTTTCACCTATTGTGAAGTACATATTTTCCATTTGACCTGCTGGTCAGGCCAAATGCTGTCCCAAAGAGTTGCATGTGATCTCTCAGTGGACTAAAGTGGAGCAGCCTGAATCTAAATTAAAATAGTTCCCTTCATTAGAACTGTGCCTCTCGTACCCTTTCCTACTTGAAGTCACACACAGTATGTTACTTAAAAAAGAGTTTAGAATGTATATACAACATATAAAAGAAAAAGCTACGAAAATGATTAGAGAAACAAATGCAGATGCTTCCACACGGGATCACTGAATGGTCTGGTCAATTTAAAAACCTAACTGATCACCTACACCTATGGAAGATTGTAGACTTTTTTTTTTAATCTAAGAGCTGTTAGGAAGAATCTGGTGGCCCAACACCGTACTTAATTAGTTCTGTGTATTCAGCCCTTTCTATTTGGTGCACTTTGAAGTAACTTGTTTTACTAGTTCTCTAGCTTATTGCCCTGCTGGTGTAATGTCTTCATTAAGACTTATTATCTGCTAATCAAATTTTTAAAGGCACATCAAAAATTCTTCTTGCAACCATTTTCAAAAAGTGTTGATACAGTGACTTTACTTGTCTAGACAAGAAATAAGATACATTGCACTATTAAGGCTTTTCAGTCTTGATCCTAAATCGTTACCAGGACTTACATAAAACTAAAATGTCTGAATATTTCAGAACCCCATCAGTTTAAATTCAGGTGAGCAGTACAAAATAGCCTGTGCCATTCATCTCTGCATGAGAAATAAGCTATAGGTCATTATGCAGCTGCACCTTCCTACTGCACAATTCTTCCTTTGGCATGTGATGTTCCTAATGGAAACGTAGGACGGAATAGTTCAGAATCCCCCCGCTCGGTTGTCATGGAACATCTCGAAATGTCTCTGTAGCCCACTGCTTACTTCCCCCTCTCTCTGTCTGTCTTCATCACTCTGACTTTTTTTTCCTCTTGCCTTCCTTTCTCCATTTTGCTCTATTTTCTCCCTTGCCTTGGCTGAGATAAATAGGAGGTATTTAACCCTGATGTGAGAAAATAAGGTCTCCTGCTCAGTAAAACCTACATTTGTCAGTGCCACACTGCTTTTTGCTCAGGGTAATTGTGCACCATTGTCTTGCAAGGCTGCCTGGAGATATTCCTGCTGCAGAAAAGGTAGTGATGCTGGTGGGAGAGTGGATTTTTTTTTTTGCCATGTGGAAATAAAAAGAATGTGTTGTTCTAGTATGTGACACATGTGGTGGCCCATATGGTTAATTGTGTCATTAGCATATGCTGCTGGTTCTTTGCTTTTTGGATTATGCAGATCCTTTACGATTAAATTTTTGTTCTTGCAATTTATGGTTTAAATATTTATTAAAATGGGAGGGATATTTGGATTTTTTGTGTACATTTATTTTTGTGTGTATTTTTTCAATGTTAAATGCTCCTAATGTTAAATACGGTAACCTCCTGTCTGATAAGTAGCAGTGCTTGTGTTGCCAGAGTGAAGGATGGTTCCCCATACATAACAGTCATTAAAATCTGTATTCACAAAGCTACCAGTAATATGTTGGGTGTGGCCTCCATGGTTAATTTGGATTTTACCTGTAAACTTTAAAAGGTTACTTTGAAATATGATGTAAGCATTTCAATTCTATAAATAGCAGCCTCAGTGAGTTTCTTGTAAGGCTGCAGTAAAGTACTCTCTTTGTAATCAAGACTCATTTGATGGGCTTGCCTCCCTAATGGCAAGACGTGTGAACATGCCTACTGGGGCATGAAGTGCTCATCTTCATTGAGTTGCTCACTCTTCCATCATACAACCATACTACTCCCCACAGCCCACAGTTAGAGTGACCCAAAAAAATCCCTAGAAAGAAGAATGAATGTTTACACATTTTACCTGTAGTTTTGTGAGCATTTAGACTTTCATTCCAAAAGAGCACAGCTGACTTTCAGCCAATCAGGACAACAAAATGTTTAATGTGGGGTGACATGGTAACCCAGTGATTTGCACTGTTGTCTCACAGCAAGAAGGTTCTGGGTTCAAGCCTCTCTACGTGTAGTTTGCATGTGTAGGTTCTCTCCAGGTGCTCCGCCTTCCTTCCGCATTACTAAAACATGCAGCTTAGGCTGACTGGCGACTCTAAATTGCCCATAGGAGTGTGTGTGGTTGTCTGCCTCTAAGTGTCAGCCCTGTGACAGACTGGTGACCTGTCCAGGATGTACCCCGCCTCTCACCCAGTGTCAGCTGGGATTGGCTGCAGCCCCCAGTGACCCTTGTCAGGATAAGTGGTATGGATAATGGATGGATGGATAGTTAACACTGCTGCCTCACAGCAAGGTTCTGGGTTTGAATCCTGCAACCCTACACTGGTGTTTGCATGTTCTCACCTTGGCTTTTGTCTGAGTACATTGGCTTCCTCCCACAGTCCAGAGACATGTAAATTAGGGTTAATTAGTGACTCTAAATTGCCCATAGATGTGAATGGTTGTCTGTCTCTATCTGTCAGCCCTTATGTGTCTTACATGGGCAGAACTAAGACACAAGAAAAAGACCAGTGAGGGAGATGTGGATTCAATTAAGGAAATTGGGATTCACTTTTTGATGGACTCTCATTGTCACTGGACCTGCTGATTTGGGTATCTCCTCAACTACCACCTGGACAATTAGAGCGAGGAGAAAAAGATGCAAACACAATAGAAGCCACATAAAACCAGGATATGTGCTTCACTAGAAGTGTTTTTAAACATTGTCATGTGCTTTTACAAGAGGAAAAACTTTAAAAGTTGTGACTAAATGTTTGACTTTGCAAAGGTGAGTGTGGTTTGTTTGCCCGTCTTTCTTAAAGTGTAGCTCACAGTCATGTTCCAACTGTTTCTGGGAGAAGCATTCGGGACTGTCTCCTATGCAGATGGTGACAGGAGTTTCACCAGCTCTCACCACACTCTTGGCTAGTGACTTTTGAGCACTTGGCTTAGTGCCAGTTTCATCAGCGAGGACTGATTGCACAGCTAACAGCTGTGCTAGCATGGCAGCAGTGGAGTTCCACCTGACTGGGCAGTCGTTTGGGTTTTATTCCCAGCTGTTCCAGCCATTTCGACGGGGTGCAGATTGCCACTAACTTGCCATGCCGTATCAACAGCATTCGCTGTGTCAGGTAAAGCTGTTGGTACTGATAATCACACAGTCACAAGGAAAAGGTTGACTGCATTGAAGCTGACTAGTCAACTTCGCCACACACTGTGCAGCCCCTATGCAGACAGTTAGTTGAAACCCAGCTTCTAAGTAAGGTCTACCTGAGAAAACAACTTCAAGTTGTGGTTTTTCACCTGGGTCTGTAACAGTGCGGTTCTGTATACAAATATTTTATGTCGAAAGGTGTGTTAATCAGTACTAAACATTGTCTTTTGCTGCATTTGTCTGATTTGGCCTTTTTAACAAATATTCCAGAAATAGATACAATCTCAAATAAGCACTTAAAAAAAATTAATACGTTTGTAAAACAAAACTGTTGCAAGAAAAAGTAAATGACCTTTTTTCTTGCTGTTATACAGCATAGTGTCTTTGCACTTATGCACAACATGCTGTGTTCCTGTAGTGCATTCGGAGAAGCATCTCTTTGAGTCCAGAGCTCACCACCTTCCCAAGCCTCCCAGTCATTCAAATGGTAAACTAGCAGAACGGACTCTTAATTGATTAAACAGCATTAACAGTCCAGTCCAGCACTCAGCACTCCAGCCTGACTCACTGTTTCCCACTACTTCCTCCAAACAGAGAAAAGGAACGCTTTTACCATGAGAAAAGGGACAGAGAGGAGAGTTAAAGAGCTGGATGTGGCACGCTTAATTTGTAATTTGTCTCTGCCATTTTTCTTCAAAGCATGTCCTATTCAAGGTTGTTTTTTTTTTTTGTCTTGTGTTCTCCTCAGCTGTACTCTTACAGTAATCACAGCTTGAGGCTTAAAAGGCTTATTTGAAAGTAATACTTTTATATAAAATAAGCCACAAAACTGTTGCTATCAAAACTACAAATCCAGCAATTACACAATTTAAAGACTACATTTAGTTGTATAATATATGTTTAATATAAAATACTTAAATTTGGTTTGTTTAGATTTGATAAGTGAACAGGTGGAAGGGCTGTCCTATTCTTTATATTAGCTTTCTTAAACAGCGGGAAGTATATAGTTTGACATACAACTAATTTTCAACAAAGAGGAGAAGCATAATGCTGCCGGAAATACATTTTTTTAAACAAAATGAGAGAGCATATATTTGTTGTATCTACCAAGTTGCAAAATGTTCATACTGAAGGTATCTCCATAGTGTTCACAGTTGACTTTGCCATCATGGTTACAATATTAAACATTTGGTTAAGGACAGAGAGTGATCATGGTCACTCTTTAAAAAATGTCACCTGACTTCTTTCTTTGCCTGAGTCATAATTACTACAGCCAGACACTCCCTGCCATCTCACCTCACCTACACCTCCTGCACTCATCATAGGCTGTGAAGTTGAGGATAACATATTGATTTAAGAGGTTTATTGTGTTTATTTTTTATTAAGATGTAGTGTAAGCTAATCAGCTGCTTGTTCATAGCATTTGCATGCTTTGAGTTTTGGTGTCCCCTTATTTCCTTCAGCCTGTCCATACTCTGACACTGTGCAGCAAAGTGTTTAAGGCATCCGGCTCCATGTCTGCACACTTTGCTTAACTTTGCGATTTTCCTGTTTGTTGTATCAGCAGCTTCTGCAGCCATCAAACATTGTTTTGTTTGGAACACTGCCTCCACAATCTCATGTTGACTATGAATTATTTATATATATTAATTATATTATAATTTGCATGGAAATGTGTGCATGCAATATTATACAACTGTTTTTTTTTTTACTATTTTTGTTTTGTAATTATATAAACTTTTACTATGGTTCCCATGCACAGTTTTATGGCTGAAGCTCCAGTCAGTGTTTACGTCCCACAGTTTCCTGATGGGCGGGGTCCTTAAAGAACATCTGTCTGCAAACATAAAGTGACTGCAGTGCATTTAACATCATGTTGAGTGGTGAAGCTCATTTTAATATCCAACCGCCTCTCAAACATCCATCTAACTACATCTAGTTTCTAAGTGTGCCCTTTGGCAACATTAAAATTGAAGCATGATGCAAAGACAAGTGCATGTTCTGCTCCAGGGGCTCAGAGTAGAGAGAGAAAGAGTAGCACAATCATTCAGTCATCTACTGTACTCTATATCTGCATAGTAGCCCTGGCCTTTAGAAATGCATATAAATATACCTTACCTGCTATATCTGGGAAAATTCTGCACACAAGCCTGAATTTGAATGGTAATAATTATGGGAGGAAAGAAAACAAAATCCAGTTCTGATGGGTCATTCTGACTTCCAAGGGTTTGTTTGTGTTACTTAAAGTTGCTTCATGAAATCAGGAAGGTCAATTTTAAAAGAAAAAAATAATTCCAGAAAGAAAACGTCAGTCAGTATTATTATTAATATAGTCTATATTGTTATACCTGTTTCAGTAGTTTCATAATATTGAGTGAGGGGCTTGTATCTGCAACTGTCATGGAAGTAATTATAATGTAAATAATGTTTGTCTGTGTATGGATGTGTGTTTGTGTGTGTCAGAAGATGACAGCCATAGGCAGGCAGGCATGACATCAGTTTTCTTCCTCTCTGCATAAGCAGCATTAGGGAGAAAGAGGGAGAGCAATTGGAGGTTGGTGACATACTGTATGATGCATCCATGGTTGGATGTTGTGCGGTTGAGCAGTGACTTCCCTTTGTTTTCAGTTTTTATGCTATGCTATGTACTTTTGATGCAGCTTTAGCCTTTTTGTCAGTTGTGTGGGTTGTACTCTTCGGAAAACAATGTCAAGCACATGATTTCTTGAGTGACACAAGCCCATTAACAACCTGGCAATGGGCTAATAAGATGATGGTTCTTAACAGCAAATGGAACAGTGATTAAACCTTCTTCATTAATAAAGTTTTCATTCATGCCTCCTGTTTGTGCTCACATTGAATTTTAAGGAAACAGGGTATTCTACAGCACTGGATCAAAAACATAGCTTCTTGGGATTATAGCGACAGTGAGCATCAAAGTACTGTACAATAAAACAATATGAATTAACAAAGTAAAGAAGAAAATAGAATTACCTGTCCAGTTGTCCACCTTCTTTCACAAGTTGAATATATGTTTTCTTTATATTACACTGTGTGTTGTATCATTTTATTTTATCTGACTTATTGTAAATGATGACACCTTGGGAAAAGCACCTACAAAGCCAGAGCTGTGAGGTGTACTGCACCACCAGCACTCCTGGTACATTTGGTAATAGATGTGGTGTGGCAAAAGGTTCCAGAGACTGGAAGACATGGGCTGAGACTCTAGCATGGCAATCATTCACTCTACAGGAGAGAAGCAGGGAGAGGAGGAAAGCAATGGGGTGAGTGTTGAGCTCTGTTTGTGGCTTTTTATTCTTTTTTGTGAGGAGAAAAGGAGCTGTTTCCTTTTGGAAGACATGCTCAATGTTTATATAGTTAGTTAATTTTGGTCTTTAAAACAATCAAGCAAACAAACAAACAATATAAAATAAAACATCAAAATCCAAATTCAGACCATGTACATATTCATGCAAAAAATATATTTGCCAACTATGAGCACATAGTGTTATGTTCAGAACAACATAGTATTGACTGAAAAGGCTCTAGCCAATCCTTATTGTGCCTGTCCTTATCACATTTAAACATCATACCTCAATATATCCAGACTGTATAATTCTTATCAATACAATATAAGGGATTAAGCAGGGACTTTCCAGTTATCCTGGCTGGATTTAGCTCTGACTCAGTTGCATGAAAGCACATTAAATTAAGATAAATTAAGTTACTATGAAGATTTATTTTTTTGCAGCTAGCATGCTCCAGACCAGGCTTCTGTCAGCAGTCACTCTGATCAGAAATCAATTAATTCTCTTATAGTTAATCTATAAAATGTGATAGTCATTGCTACTGATTGTGTTCATTAAGATTGCTGTTCACCATCCACCCATATATTATCTATACTGCATATTCTGAACAGGGTTGTAGCGGGGCTGAAGCCAATCCCATCTGACACTGGGCAAGAGGCGGGGTACACCCTAGACAGGCTGCCAATCAATCACAGGGCTGACACTAAGAGACAGGCAACCACACACACCCACACTCACTCCTATGAGCAATTTAGAGCCACCAGTCAACCTAAGCTGCATGTTTTTGCATGTTCACTGATGCAATCTGCACAAAAGGACCTCTCATCACAAACTAATAGTTTCCAGTCACTGAACAAATATGACTGATATTTCTATACAATTTTAGGTGAATCTAATGGGATAAGACAAATTCAGTATCACTTGGACACCATTTCAGATGCAACAAATGCATGTCACAACCCTGAGTAGTATGTGTAGTTCAGGCAGGGCTTGGCAAGGTATGCCATGCAAGCAATTAAAACTGTTCATTAATGCTTTGTTAGACAACACCCTAGCTAATCCCGTCATATGGCAGGCAGTGATAAGGGCATTTGCTTCCCTCACTGCTTGTCTGTGTGTCAGTCTGCAGTGAGCAGATATGCTATCAGTAGCCTGCTGCAAAGGTGAAGAGAGGGAAAGCCACAAAGACTCACTAATATTCAGATTCACCTTTGGTCAGCCGTAGGAAAAGGGATCGTGGGCAAAAGGACTTAGCAGTGTATGCTAGATATCCAGCTTTTGTGTAATAGCTGCATACATCTGAAAATTTCCTAAAAATTAGATGACAAAATATATTGCATCATTTATGGTTTTTATGTTTTCTGATTTAGTGCTCCCACAAGCAGGACACCATAATTTTTCAGTGCCCTCCAAAACCATTATATATCATTACTGAAAAATAAAACAGGTCTACAATTTGATACACTGTAGTCTAAGGTGGTTGGGTTTAGGCACAAAATCCATTTGACTAGGTTTATGGAAAAATTATGGTTTGAGTTAAAATAACTGCTTTCTTGAGATTTGTGTGTCTTTATCTTCATGGTTTCAATAACAACTATGCTGTTGAGATTAGGCAATGACCAGACCAGGGTCATGTTAAAAAGACTGACTCTCAATAGGAAAAGAGGAAAGGAATTGTATTTGCAGGTATTGAAGTCCAATTCATTAAGTGCTTTAAGTCTAAGCAAAGGTTGTGTCAGTGTTTTTGATTGGCTGGGTTAGTCCTCCCAAAACCTCCATTAATATACCATCCAATTTCATACGCTGTTTTCCATTACAAAGTAAATTGCACAACCTCACAACATCTTTCATATAAAAAAAGTAGAAAAAAAGAACTTGCAGCTATAAGAACAGTGAGCAAAGAATCCTGCTCCACCCCCACCTTATTTTTTCCACTTTGCTGCACATGTCAGTGCCCAATGGCTGTGATGCAGTTTGAGAGTGTGCATGCTTCTGACAGCCTTGGCCAAGCTGGCAAGAGAGAAAACAGATTACCATTTCCACAGTCTGTGTGCTGCTGGGGCCCCGGAGCTGACTCCAGAGCTGCTACTACCTTTGTTATACTAGAGCTGCCACAGCTGCTCAACTCATATCTGCGTCATCACCACAACCTACACTTCTACTACTACTGCATGCTATATACATAGTCACCACCACTATAGTACAACTGAGGATGTGCTTGACCAGTTATAAAATCACCCTCTCTCTTTCTAAACATAAACCATCATTGGTTTTCAATATTTATGAACGATTAACTCTATAAACAAAGAGATACTTATATAGAAACAGCTGAGACACATCAGAGACATGAGTCAAGGCAAACATACATCTGTATGTTGTGGCAAAAAACAGTAATTTAACATTTCCCAGGTTTGATATTTTTGCTTTCAGGATATCTATGCAGTGTCATTTGTTTAAATGGGTGTATTTCACATGGTCAAAATCAATGAATTATTACACTTACAATTGTGCTCTAGCTAAACCTGATCCCTTGTGGCTGTGCTTGATAGCTGGGTTTACAGATGCATCAATCTCAGCAGATGATTTGATTTGATTTGATTTGATTTGATTTGATTTGGGCCTGAATAGTTCTTCATAATGCACATTTTGACATGTCATAGTAGGAAAAGCACAGGTGTAATTGATGGCTACATTAAATTTATATGACTTTTAATTTTGAGATTTAGATAGCTGAATGCAGTTCTTCCCTATGACAGCCAGAGGCCACCAGTGTCCTGTGGTTGTGTTTGGTCTGAGAAAGCAAACAAAGGTAGCGAAAGGCTCTTTAGTACAGAAATAAAAAGCAGTCTTAGACTTTATTTGCCAATGAATAGCTCAAAACTAGTTGTTTTAAAACTAACACTTAAGAGTTTGTTTAGTAGTAAAACCTTGAATTGATTTAAATCATAAATGCAGGTGAGTCTATTGTATCTGCATGACCAGGATATGTTTCTCTCCTTCATAACCTTAGTGCATTGGCCCCCCACAATTCACTGTAGAGTCTCTTTCTGCCAAACCTAGATGACATCAGGAGGGAGCCAGGCTGATAAGACAGCAGCATGGAACAATACATATTTGAAGAACATCATATATATATTTCATGGGGCTTATTCTCCATAGACCTCTGCATGCCAAATTGGCCTGCGCTTGGCTCAGGCTCCAGACAGCACTAGCCTGTTCTGTCCCCAGTGATGAAGCCAATGGAACTGTATTTTCCACACCATGGAACTCAGGTTGGGAAGAGTAGTCAGGCTGATATAATTGGCCCTTGTGACTTCTGGAAGTGAGGCTTATGCTGTAGTTAGCCTCATCTATAGTCAGACCACTTTGGATGATTTAATGGGAGAGAGGTGCTTTGTTAAACTGACGCAGGCAAGCTGGGTCAGTGTCAGAGAATGACTAGTTTGTCTTGTAGTTGATAAGTCTGAGTGGTTCAGAGGTGGTGGTTGGTTGGGTTGGAGGCATTTCCATGGGCAAAATCTTAAAATAAAACAGCATATGAATAAGGATAATGATAATCACCTTTATTGGCCAAGTATGTTACACACAAGGAATTTGTTTCCGGTACAGAGCCGATGGCGCTAACCATCGGGGACAACGGGGGGGGGGGTTCAGTGTCTTGCCCAAGGACACTTTGACAATGGACTGCAGGCACCGAGATTCAAACCTTCAACCATAATTTAGGTCCCAAAACAGAACCCTGAGGCACTCCACATACAATATCCAGCTCACTCGATTGGTATTCACCCAACTTCACAAATTGACGCCTCTGTGTCAAATAACTTCTAATCCATTTCAGAACCATTCCTCTGATCCCATATTTTTCTAACTTGTCCATTAATAATTCATGATTGATTGTGTCAAATGCTTTTTTTAGGTCAATAAATATCCCCATCGTGTATTTCTTCTCATCCATAGCACTTGTAATGTCCTCCATCAGGTTGGTAATGGCCAAATGGCCATGATCTGAAGTGCCTAGCAAGGGAGCAGCCGTATTATGACCAGCGCCTGACTGATATGTAGAACTGAGCCAGGCACTAGCACTGGTGCTCACTTGTTATGCAAACTGAGATGCTATTCAGGAAACTGCCTGCAATGACTGTGCAGCATGTGCACGTACAAAAGATTTCACATAATATTTGGTGCGGGGCACTGGGTCTAATGTGGTTTTTGGAAGGATTTTATTATCATTACTGACCAATCTCTGGTGTGATGAGCTTGTATTTGCATGCGTGGAATAGTGATGTCAGAGCCCAGATGCCACTCCATACATATTCTGCATTCACATAATAATCTGTTCCACATGATAAGGTTGACTGAAATGGAGCAAAGCTTGCAAGCTAGTTCAGTCAGATAAGTGTGGTTTTCTGCTACTTTTATGACACTGAGTGCACCCTTTGCATTAAATTCAAATTCAAACTTTATTTGTATAGCTCCAAACCACAACAAAAGTAATCTCAGGACACTTTACAAAGTCAGGTGTAGATCTTACTATTATCACTATTAATATAGAGGAAAACCCAACAAATCCTCCTTGAGCAAGCACTTGGCAACAGTGGGGAGGAAAAACTCCCTTTAACGGAAGAAACCTCCGACAGACCCCGGCTCTTGGTGGGCGGCCTTCTGCCTCGACCGGTTGGGGTGAGTGGATAGAGGAGAGACAAAAGAAGAAAAGCAACAAGATACAACAAACACAATTTCAGGCCTAAGCACAATGACTTGATTTGGCCGGTGACTACTCATCAGAAACGTAAAGCTCCAGAGCCAGGACAACCTGCAGAAAGGTACAGGGAGAGAGAGAGGACACAACTATGGGAGAGAGGAGACACACAGTTAGTGGCGCATAGTAATAGTGGCATATAGGGGAGGAGAGGAGAGGAGAGCATCATGGGGCCCCCCAGCAGCTTAGGACTATAGCAGCATAACTAAGGGAAGGCTTAGGGTCACCTGATCCAGCCCCAACTATAAGCTTTATCAAAAAGGAACGTCTTAAGTCTAATCTTAAAGGTAGGACAAAAATGACGAGTTTTGTCACAGCAGTACTGGAGGGCCAGAGCTATGGCATCTAGAATAACTTTATGGTTAGACAGCAAATTTCTAAGGTTTTCAGGCCTAAGCACAATGATTGTGAGTATTTAAAACTGAACTTTTCTCAGAATATTGCCTTCTCCTTTGACAGAAAGATTACATGACACAAATATTATAATCTATAGGTCTTTATTTATTTTTGCTGATAACATATATTGCAATCATGCTTTTTCATAGAACACCATCTAAAGACATTTATTATATTTGTACATAGAATATTTTACATTAGGCCAATGAAACAGCTAGAAATATACAAAACAATATTCTCTGACTAGACATTTCTGTTACATTAGTGTTATCTTCATTATTACTCTATTGTTATTGTAATTATAATTTTTACATTTGAGAAAGATATGTGCTTTAGTTCTGAGATAATATTATTGCAGGAAACAGCAAATAATATAACATTTTTCTGTGCAACATTTAGACAAATGAAAGGAAAACTCGGGTTGTACAGACATTCACAGATACATGTATTACACAGTCCAGTTTACAACATCATTCAAGAGAGAAAACTGCGGTATGCTAACTATACAAAATTCACTGAACCCTTTGTCATTGCACAATTTAATTCACATATCTTTGAAAAAACATAAATAATAGTAAATTAATGGGACTGATTCGATCTGATTTCTGTCACATGTAGCTGCCACAGAAACATGTTTTCTTTATCCTCCTTTATAGTAATATAGTGCTATCTGTGGTCTGTCACAAAGTCTGCTTCTACAGGTAGATGTTTATATTGCCAAACAAACTTGATATGTAAGAACAGGCTTTCTTTTACCCTATAAAAAGGAGAAGATTCAGTGGCGTTGGCCTATATAGAATCTGGCTATGTCCTGCTGTGTTAACAGTGCTTCTGCCAGCTTTGACTGACCCAAAGTTTCTCTCTCCGAGTCTGATACTGGAAATCTGAACTCCGCACAGGATAGAAACACTACGGCGTCTACTAAAAAGACTGAGTGAAGGCCAACAGAGTTCATTTACACTGAAAAATATTATGCTAGCTTAGAGAAGCAACAATTTGGATCAGCTTTGAGCATACACAAGTTCAAATACTTAACACTGATTCATTTGTTTTGTTGCTGCTTAATTAAAGTAGCATGTTGGATTAATGGGAAAGAATGGCAGGAATTTGGCAGTAGTTGCATTTTTAAAATACAGCATTAATTGTTTCAGTGTATAATGGTAGTATCTGAGAGAATTTGGTCACATCCAACATTGTTCCTGAGGAATGTATTACTAAATAGATACACATGTAAATGGTTCCAGTCATAATAGTCATAGCTGTCATAGAACTCTGTCATACACTCGACAATGCAGCCACTGCACCTTATTCATTCTCACAGTTTAAATTATTGAGTTGAATTAGTATTGGCTTATTGCAACACAACTCTTAATTAGTTGTAAGAAGGAGGAAAATCTACATTTTTCAATAATCCTCTTCAGGCAGAAATACTGTACCAAAGTACTGTCATGGCTACACCTTTACTGTTAGACGGGGTAGTTCACAGATTCAAGCTGTGCTTGTAGGTGGATGCTGTATTTAGTCCCCTGTTGCTCTAGTGAGACAAAAGGGGATGCTTGATGTATTCCACATATAGTCAGTGGGTCAGATGTCTGCAGAAATCTTTCAAACTTGAGTATGATTTGGTCTTTCTCACTCTGACATATAGAAAATGACCTAAAAATGATTCTACAAAAAATATTCAGACAACATACAAAGTTAATGTTCTTTAGGAAACAATGAAGCAATTATAACAGTCTCTTGTTATGTATCTTTTGTAAGTTATTTTTGCTGTGGTCACAGGTTTTGATCGAGCCAAAAGAAGTTGGGTGCTCCAATACTGTACTTGTGCTTTCAACGGAAGCCCCAGTCACGGTTGGTAAACATTTCAGACGAACTGCAGGATCCTGCAAGGGAGTGATGGTCTGGCTAAATTATACTGTACACATACAGGCCTTATCTGTTGCACATTCCCATTTAGTCTTTACCATAAAATGGTCAGTATTCAATTCTCACTTTACAAACTTTCAAATAACGTTTTTTCCCACCTACTTCACTGCATTCATTTCAGTGTATTTATGTCATGTACAAGCAAAATACATATAACCAATATTTTTCTTTGTACAGTAACTGTAGTTTAGTAGATTTATTAACATTTTCAAAGTAGCACAATACTACTGAATCAATGTAGGCCTCCAAATTTAAATTATAGATTCAATATACAGTAATTTCCTAAATCACATTTCCTGTTCTAAAAAGACAAACTTTTTTGCATAATAAAATTCATAATGTCACAACAACTTGGTTGGGTAGTTTGTTTTTCTTCATAAGTTTTATGACTCTGTATTATACAAATAAACAGAAGAGCCCCTAAAAATAACTGTAATCAGGTTGGTCTCACGTGTCCCCAGGAGGTAGGTGAATAAAAGCAGACATAGACGTCTGGTGTTCACTCCAAACCTTGATTACATTTCTTCTGTAGTCGAGTGCCAGTCTGGCTGTCGAGACCGAGACAGACAGAAGTGTCTAGATGTAGGCTTCCTCGTTGACAGGGTTCTGATTAGGGTTTTCTGTCTGCTGGTCTGGGCCATTTTCCTGAGCCTTCACAATTACCACAGGCTTGATCATCTTCCGTAGACGCTGGAAGGCAGAAACATAGGGGAGGGGCAGTACCTCCACTGATATCACACAGCTGAAAATAAGACACTGAGATGCTATCATGTACCATTATTTGGGACAGAACAGCAGCAAAGTGTGTGATCAAATCCAGAAGTTGAAACAAAACACACCAGGTACAGAGCCGTGAGCTTGTTGCATGCAAGGCCTCATGGTGTGAGTGTAAACAGCCTACTGCAAAACACTATCAAGGAAGATATTTTTCCTCATGTGGCATACAGTTATATGAATTAATACAGCTTTAACTATAGCTGCTAGAGGAAAATAAAGGCCAGTGTTCATGACACTAATAAATGTTTCATGGATCAAAGTTACTAAGCTCGCAAATCTAAATCAAAACATCCCAAACTTGGTGAATCTTCAAAATGTTCTCGACAATAGATAGTGTTGGACTCAGGCACTGCAGCACAGTAGGCAAGTATATGGAGTGTTTGTGAAACTAAGCCTTGCCTGGGCAAGGAGCACTAATCAGCTGTCTGATTGCTACAATTAGACAATCAGCCATCAGCTGGTAGTGCAGGATCTGACACCTGCACATCGCCTCTGACAGCCTGGGTTGCACTGCCTGTAATTATGGCCCATTTATTCTGTCAGTGGTGGCTATAATGTCACCAGGGACCGTATAGATGTAAGGTTATTATTCAGCACATTGATGATGACTGTGACTCAAAAAGCTCTTTATGTAAATAGATTTCTGGATAAGGCGTTATCTACCATTGATTAGGATCATCAGATCAATAACAATGCAGTGCATTCAGCTCCATACAAATCAGTGTAATTTACTGAGAACTCAGTGGCTGTCATAGCAAAAAGGCATCTAAAATTGTCTAACAGAACCAATTAGAAACTCTATTTTACTAATCCTTTTATCACTGCTTTGCTCTTTATGGCAATTTATGACGTCTTTACCCAGCATGCCTATCTCATTACAAAACTCAGTGCTACAGAGGAGTTATAATGCCTAGAACAAAATTACATGGGGCTAAGCGGAGCATTTTCACATCTAGCATAAAGAGTTTTTTGCCTGTTAAATGAAATTTCAGGTACTCCTTCCATTACCAGTCATTTTGTAAATGTTTTTAATGTAAGTGAACATGATATAATTTCTGGATCAGTGTATATTTAAGCCAGACTGTGTTGGTGAATCTACAAAGTGACCTTAAATGTTCATCCAAGCTAACCTCTGTAATTCAAATTGATCCTCAAAGCACATGTATCACATTTATCAGCACATTCTAAAAATGCTACTGTGTTCCTCTGTTGGATCATACAGCATTTAATAATATTTTTGAGTAAAATGAAAAAACTTGCAAACCACTCTAAACTCTTAGCCTGCCTCGCAGCCCACTGCAGATTGAAATTCAAACCAGCTAATACTATAGATGTGTGGTGGGTATAGTGATGCATGAGCATACATGTCTGCAAAACACTAACCAAAACCCTTAGTGTTCATACACCAGCATATACAGTACAGTGCCTTGCGAAAGTATTCGGCCCCCTTGAACTTTGCGACCTTTTGCCACATTTCAGGCTTCAAACATAAAGATATAAAACTGTAATTTTTTGGGAAGAATCAACAACAAGTGGGACACAATCATGAAGTAGAACGAAATTTATTGGATATTTCAAACGTTTTTAACAAATAAAAAACTGAAAAATTGGGCGTGCAAAATTATTCAGCCCCTTTACTTTCAGTGCAGCAAACTCTCTCCAGAAGTTCAGTGAGGATCTCTGAATGATCCAATGTTGACCTAAATGACAAAGGATGATAAATAGAATCCACCTGTGTGGAATCAAGTCTCCGTATAAATGCACCTGCACTGTGATAGTCTCAGAGGTTGTGCAAGTGATAATATTGAAATGGAAGGAGTATCAGACCACTGCAAATCTACCAAGACCTGGCCGTCCCTCTAAACTTTCAGCTCATACAAGGAGAAGACTGATCAGAGATGCAGCCAAGAGGCCCATGATCACTCTGGATGAACTGCAGCGATCTACAGCTGAGGTGGGAGACTCTGTCCATAGGACAACAATCAGTCGTATACTGCACAAATCTGGCCTTTATGGAAGAGTGGCAAGAAGAAAGCCATTTCTTAAAGATATCCATAAAAAGTGTTGTTTAAAGTTTGCCACAAGCCACCTGGGAGACACACCAAACATGTGGAAGAAGGTGCTCTGGTCAGATGAAACCAAAATCGAACTTTTTGGCAACAATGCAAAACGTTATGTTTGGCGTAAAAGCAACACAGCTCATCACCTTGAACACACCATCCCCACTGTCAAACATGGTGGTGGCAGCATCATGGTTTGGGTCTGCTTTTCTTCAGCAGGGGCAGGGAAGATGGTTAAAATTGATGGGGAGATGGATGGAGCCAAATACAGGACCATTCTGGAAGGAAACCTGATGGAGTCTGCAAAAGACCTGAGACTGGGGCGGAGATTTGTCTTCCAACAAGACACTGATCCAAAACATAAAGCAAAATCTACAATGGAATGGTTCACAAATAAACATATCCAGGTGTTAGAATGGCCAAGTCAAAGTCCAGACCTGAATCCAATCGAGAATCTGTGGAAAGAACTGAAAACTGCTGTTCACAAACGCTCTCCATCCAACCTCACTGAGCTCGAGCTGTTTTGCAAGGAGGAATGGGCAAAAATTCCAGTCTCTCGATGTGCAAAACTGATAGAGACATACCCCAAGCGACTTACAGCTGTAATTGCAGCAAAAGGTGGCGCTACAAAGTATTAACTTAAAGTTCAAGGGGGCTGAATACTTTCGCAAGGCACTGTATACATATTTATACTGTAACTGTGCAAATGAAATATTTTCTCCAGTCCAATGTGTGTTCATAGTGTTTAGATTCAATGTGCACATGCAGGTATGTGTGTTATTTGTTGCTAGTATCTGTTAACTCTATTTACTTTATTTAAAAGAAAAATAATTAATTTACTGCTTTTGAGCAAATACAGCAAAAAACATTTCAAATATTATTACAGCATCAACTATAACCCTAAGTAAGAAAAAGTTGGGAAGGTATGTAAAATCAAAATTAAAACTGAAAATAGTGATTTGTAAATAATATGTGTCCTGTATTACATTGAAAACAATACAGCAGCACATTATTTGATGTGATACCTCATCAATTTTACTCTTTGTTCAAAATAAACACTCACTTCAATCCTGATGCCTGCAACACGTTCCAAAAAAGGTTGGGACAGTAAAGCATTTATCACGGTGTGATGTTGCCGTTCTCATTTCACAACACTTAAAAGATATTTAGGGACTGAAGACACCAAGTGATTAAATGTGTCAGGTATAATTTTGTTCCATTCTTCCTACAAACAAGTCTTAAGGTGCGTAACAGTTCTGGGTCTTCGTTGAAACAATTTGTGTTTCAAAATGCGCCACACATTCTCTACTGGGGACAAGTCGGGACTGCAGGCAGGCCAGTCCAGCACTCAGACCCTTTTCTTCCACTGCCAGGCCTTTGTAATGTGCACAGTATGAGTTTTTTCATGGTCTTGTTAGAATAATCATGGGTGTCCCTGGAACAGATGTTGTCTTGAAGGCAGCATATGTTGCTCCAAAATCTCTATGTGCTTTTCAGCATTAATGGAGCATCACAGTAGTGTAAGTGACCTTTGCCGAGGGCACTGACGCAACCCCATACCATGACAGACTCTGGCTTTTGGACTTGCTTCTGGTAACAGTCTGGATGGTCCTTTTTGTCTTCGGTCTGGTACACACAAAAAAATCCTGAAATACTGATTCCTCTGACAACAGTACATATTTCCACTGTGTGATTGTCCATCCCAGATGCCTCCAAGCCCAGAGCAGTTGATTGCACCTCTGGAGACTGTTGACATAGGGCTTCCTTTGGCACAGTACAGCTTATAGTGGCATTTATGGATGTACAATAACCACATATTGTAGTGCTTGACACAGGTGTGCCAGAGTAATCCTTAGCCCATGTTGTTATATCACTTATAGAAGAATGACGATTCTTGATGCTGTGTCGTCTGAGGGATTGGAGAGCACGGTCGTCCAGTTTAAGCTTGCGCCTTTGCCCTTTATGCACTGAATCTTTTAATTGTGTTATGCATTGTAGAGGGTGACATATCCAAATCCCTCCCTATCTTTCTTTGAGGAACATTTTTTTTACACATTTCAATAATTTTCTCACACATATGTTGGCAAACCGGCAGCCCATCTTTGCTCCTAAAGGGCTGGGCCTTTCCTGGATGCCACTTTTGTACCAAATCATGATTGCAATCACCTGTTTCAAATGGAATCATTTCATAGTTTTACCTCATTACTGGCCCTGAAATGCAACCGTCCCAACTTTTTTTTTGGAATGTGTTGCAGGCATCAGGCATCCACACTGATCTTACCTCTTTGTATGTGCCTTCAAGTGTGAGGAACATGTAGCCCATGTAGCCAGGGATGAGAGTCATGGATGAGAGGGCCATGAACCAGCCGACCCCCTGACCCCAGGCTGGGAACACGTAATCACCCATAGTGAGCGGAACCATCTGCACCGCACTGAACAAGAAGACTCCCTGTACAGGAGAGGGACAAGAGAAGGGTTCTCAGCATCTTCATCATCATGCCCATAGACAGCTTTGAATGCATTTAAAACTGCAGTTCATTCATGTACATGGCATTTAACTAAAAGACTGCAAATTAAGATTTATTGACAAATGAAGAAATGCTACAAGGCTTCAGAATAAGATTCTAGTCTCAAATGTTCACTGGAGACAGTCCTTCTGTAAAATACAACTGTATAAGTCATTTGTGCCAGCAGGCTCTCATGACAAAATGTTATGTCATAGTTTGATGACATCTAGTGACTGCTATTAATTTGGACAGGAGTTGCTAGCTTTATTATGTTTATGGCTGTTTCTATGATGACAAAGGTCTGTAAAGCTTGCCTGTAGTGCAATTGTATGTTGACGTTAATTTTGGCAGGATTTTTGCAATTCCTCCCATGACCTGTAGGAGTGCTATTTAATGATACATCCTTATGGGTCGAATGAGAAGGAAGAGAAAAACGACCATATAGGTTGTACAAGTTGGACGACTTGCTGGGAGCACCCACAGTAAATAAAACCAAACATTTAAAATGCACTTATTAAAAGGAATGGGTCTATTTGGTTTTGTCTGCATGGTCTTCAAGCTAGAGGGAATGGTCACCCTTGGTATACAGTAGTTCAGAAATCATTCTTAAAATATACCTTCCTCCAGGGACCTCAAATGCATCAGTATTATTCTTAATAGGATTTTTGCCAAACTTGTATTTTACATAGCTGATTAAATGTTGTATTTAGCCCACAGATATCACTTACAGCCACAACGAGTGGAGTGAAAACGACCCAGCAGGCCTTCCACCACAAACAGGGCCTATAACCAACCATTTCCTCAATGTTGTCATAGAATTTGTTCACACCTGGAACCAAAAATAAAGCATAATGAATGCTGTTTTTGTTACAACATATCTTGTTGCATGGATATACCGTAGATACAGTCCACAATGAACTGCTTCTGATCAGAAGTATATATGCCTTACACAGGTATGTCGGTTTTTAGATTTAAACATATCCTTAAGAAGAAAACTGACACATGCATTATGAGTGGCTCACCATAAAACCATGAAATTGAGATGCACTCAAAGAAGACCAGGAAGAGTAGAGACATTCCACTAGCTGAGTAGTAATCAAATAGCTTGAACAAATCAGAAGTGTGTATGCCTTACACAGGTATGTCAGTTTTTAGATTTAAACATATCCTTAAGAAGAAAACTGACACATGCAGTATGAGTGGCTCACCATAAAACCATGAAATTGAGATGCACTCAAAAAAGACCAGGAAGAGTAGAGACATTCCACTAGCTGAGTAGTAATCAAATAGCTTGAACACATAGATTCCACCCTGTAAAAAGAAAGACAGGGAAAAACAAGAGATAGGATAAGATAAGACAGAAGAAGAAGGAGAAAACATAGAGGAAGGAATTATAGTATGAAGAAAGACAGGAAAAAACAAGAGATAGGATGATGATAAGACAGAAGAAGGAGAAAACATAGAGGAAGGAATTATAGTATTGGATGTGCAGGACACTGCCTAATCAGTCAAGTGGAACAACATCAAGGGTGAGAGCACCACTAGCTTTGGCTGGTGCATGTTAGCGATGTCTCATTGATGAGGACAGAATTGGTGTTAAGGCTTTGTCGTGGAAACTGCATTAATGTGATAGTGCAGCATAGACCACTGTAAATCAAGCATCTTCTTGAAAGACTGCGAGCCTGTCCACAATCGCTTGCGCCTATCAAGTTATTACGGGGATCAGCTCAAACTGACTGGATGCAGCTCCTGCTCTATGAAGCTTGATATGTTTTATGCTGCCTGGAGCAGCGATAAGGGTACAGAAACTACATCAGTCTACCAGGGCTATGCATGTGGCATGATGGGAATCTAGTGTGGAAGAAGCAGAGAGACAATGCATAGTATTCAAGTGTCATAGGCAATCATGACCTTGACCTAATATAAAGATCATTCATTAGTATGTTTTGTTTGCAAAAGTGGCATTTTGACTGGAATGTGGCTCAAGAGGAAAGCTCAGGGAGTGTAAGAAATTTTAAAGGTTAATTCTCTGTCCTCAATTTTCATTGCACTGTGGACTTCACACCATCACTATGTTTTGTAAGTGAAAGTTTTGGCCTGAAGGGGGTGTTAGAGCATAGCTCAGGTGGTTGACTAAAGCATTAGGATTCATTTTTGGGCCACCTTCAATTAAAAATACAAAATAGTTTCTAGGAGTGAAACGTCCTGCTCTGGACCCAAGTGTTGGACGGACAAAGAAGTGGCTACGTTTTAAAAGTGAACTAGCCAGTAATGTGTCAAAAAGTCAGCAAACTAGTAAGAAAGGAGTACCTGTGTGATGTTGGACAGTCCGATAAGATAAGAAACAAGGCAGACAACTGCAATGAAGATCTCTCTGCGGTTTCGAAGAACCCGAGGGAATTCATCAACCAGTGCAGTGATGAAGCCTTCCACAGTGCAGAACTGGAGAGATTGCAATGTCATGTTGAAACTGTGTTATGTAACACACTGTTGCCACAATAAAAATATTAGGTCAATTGCTAAGGTTTAGAATTTACATGAATGAAAATGATTGATAGCAAAACATTAATTACATAACCACAGTAACACCTTTCAATGGCAATGACACATAATGAAGGTTTCCACCAAAAAAAACCAACAACAATATAATCTTGACTCCCAAACATAACCTTTGTTTGTCAATGTGTTTTCTTGACAGACGCTGGAAGAGGACCATTTTTATATATAGTGTATATGAT
>NW_018127881.1:555334-562479 GCF_001952655.1 Monopterus albus
ATTTTTATTATACCTACAGTACGTAGCTATAATTAATCTGGAATAGTTGGAATACTGGAAGAAAACAAAAGGAAGCTAAAAGAACTGAAGCCCAAAGTGTCCATGGGAGAAAAACGTGTGAGTGCTGAATGGCAAACTAGGGTATTTGCAAAGGACAGCAATTTTGGTGAAAAAAATCACTGAGTAATTTCTCCCTTCTAATATACACAAAAACCACAACTGGTGGATAGGGACAAGCTAATATGTCCTTCTGTCACTGAAAGATGAACATTTCTAGCAATTTCAAGGGCTAATCTCTGCACAGTTCCAAGCATCTCTTTCCTGTTCCTATTGTCACTATCGAGTTTCAACATTGATTGCAATTACCTGAGGCTGCCACATCAGCGATAGGTCTTTTTGTTACATTAGCCATGAAACCCACGATGGAGAAGATGACAAAGCCTGCGAACATGCTGGTGAAGGAGTTAATGCAGCAGACAATGATAGAATCTCTGTAGAGGAGAGACAAAGCGTAAGGTAGCCATTGTCATGCCTGTATCAATTCCTTATCAACCTGACACACATTGTCACGAGGTATTGGGGGAAGGGATGGTGGAGAGCCATTTTGCATCCTCCAGCAGCACAGTAGCTTAATACATTTATACTGACCAGTGCTTTTAAAATGGCAGTGAGATTCACTCTTGTCATACTAATTGGAACCATACAGTATGTACAATAGTTTGGAACTCTGTTCCTGTGGGTGTAAAACATGGCGGAGCCAAAATAATGAAACGGCTGAGAGAGCTGGAGGCTCAGATAGTCCCAAAATAGAAAGATACAGTAGACACTATGTTGCCAGGAAACCAACACTAATCTCAGGAAGAGACATCTGCCTTAAAAAAACAAAAGGATCTGTCTGGACTGATTTTTAAGAGACAGTAACATTTCCTCTCCTCACTTGATTGCAATGTTGTATGAATCACCCACCTGTATACGTTGTTATTGAAGGGATTGTAGCTGCCGAGAGCAATCAGAGAGCCTAATCCCAGCCCGTAGGAAAAGAAGATCTGAGTGGCAGCATCCAGCCACACCTGACACACAGAGATTAGGAAACACATTTAAATAATCAGATGTACACTCATAGCCTGAGGCCAGCTAAATAAAGATACTTGTAAAATTGTTTCATCTTACTTATGATCTTCGTTCATTCTGAGCCATTTTAACTGGTTGCATAAATGTGTACAAATGTTTCTTGCCTCTTATAAACCTTTCATTTAATGTTGCACTTAGTCCAATTTGATCTACTCTGATTTCATTGCATCTTATCTTCATCTGGCCTTCTATCATGTTCTACTGTACTTGAACTTCAGAGATGTAGCTAAGTCATTTCTTCACAATCATTGCATAAGAAAACATCTTCTAAAAATCAACCAAGATTGTGCACTTACAATTTGTTTAAGCTCTGCACAATGTTTAATTATCTTTTTAGATGCCAATAAGAGGCATCTACAGTGGCATTATTATGGTCTGTAAAGAGTCTATGCAACTTTGCCCTCGCCCCCAAAAAATCAAAATTAATTCACCTTCGAGTGCCTTAACTGAGCCAGACAAGAACCGGCAGTAACCAAGGGTTTGGGCTGGGTTTGGACACATAGCTCACACTCTGGGCTAGACGGCTGGAGCACGTAAATGATTTTAAGGGGATAAACATTGTACAAACTCAACTGCATCGAGCTCAGGTCAGATTCAGACATTATATTCTACTATATAAGCTTGTTGGGTCTTGGTCAGGATAGGATGCAGCACTCTCGAGCACAGGTCGGGTTTGGACAGAAACATGCGGCCTGAACCATGCTCTAATTCACCTGCTGCTTATTTTAACTTCTACAGCCACCTTTATTTTGGTGGTTAATAAAGACCGATATGTATTCCTGAAGGAGAGCTCATACCTCAGACTCCTTAAGTTTGTTAAAGTCTGGTGTGATATAGAAGAGGATCCCATCCAATGCACCAGGCAGAGTGATGCCACGACAAAACAGGATGAACAACATGAAGTAAGGGTATGTGGCTGAGAAGTACACCACCTGTGGTACACAAAGTGTAATATTATCTATTTAACTTGTGAAATCACACAACAATCAAACTGCATTTATCTTGCAATATTTGTCCTGCAAGGCAACAAAACTGTAGAAATAAAAACTGCTATGTTGTTCAACTTGTCAGGAACAGTGTTACTGTGGCACCATCCCCACAGCACAGCACAGTGACCTAATCAACCATTCCCTAGAGGCAAGATGACCCCAGAATTGTTGGGTTCAGCAAGCTCCTAGTGTGCCATTTCCCTCCTTATCCGACCTAATTTTACAGTGTGTTACCAAAGTCAACACATCTCAGATCATTCATGATAAAGCCACAGAATAAGAAATGAAGCAGCAGAGATTCTGTCATTGAGAATACTATAAAAAATATTATATGCTTTTAGCTCAGTGGGGTGAACATAGCTCTACAGTGGCTACATTTAGATCTTTATCTTACATTGTGGAAATTAAAGGTACTCATTGTATGTAGGATACTTTGGGTATTTGCATGTAAAATATTGTCTAGGATTTGACAGCATACACTGTATTGTTTAAAGCTCTGATATTGTTGTTATATGATGTTCAAATATTTTAAACTACGAAAAGGTTGTATCTTGAACTTAAATTTGAACTAATCCTACACCAAAAGTAAACATAAATAAAGGGTTAAGTGTAATCACAACCCCCTTCACTTGAACAATAGTCCGACACGCCATTGTGCTAATTCTGTGACCTTGCGTAATGGATTCAAAGTCTTGTTCAAGGATCATACACATGAAAAGATGCAAATTCGGTACACGGCAGATTTTGATTTTCCATTTTGTATAGTTTGTTCCCTTTGTTCTCTCCTTCTACTTACTTTGCCAGTCCAGCTGACCCCCTTCCAGATACAGAAATAGACGAGCACCCATGCAATGGCGAGAGTGATAGCCAGTGGGATCCTGACCTGCCCGGGCTTCTCCAGACCATCAGTCATCTGGTGCATGTTACGTCTGCAGGGAACGAGTAAACTGGTCTTATTACAACACGCAAATTTATCTTTGATCTCATACATGCAGAACCTATGGGTGCATGCATAAATATGCATACATGTGTCTGGTTACTCACAAAGAACCTTTGCGTTGTTTTTTTCCTCACCCCTAAATTTTTTAAGGGAGTCACAGGAAGTCATGCATGAATGTCTATGCACATTTTTTCCACAGTATTTTCTATGCTTGTTTGAAGTCATTTTATAGCATGTGCATTTTTTCAATTTTAATAATATCCTAAGGTAAATGACTATTAACTAATATGATAGACCACTGGATCAGCATTAGGCATCTAGAGTGATGTGAGGCTCTGACCCTGGATCTGACCCTTCATTATGCACATTTGGGGAGAAAAGATTTTCTCTGTTCACCACAAAGCAGTGATCTAAATAGAGTTTTACTGTATGTCCAGCTTACTCCCAGAACTCCACCACAGCACTGGTGAGGTTTGTGGTGTCTGTGATGCTGTAGTTGGTGTAGCAGCGTTCTGTGTTCCAGAAATTGCCACAAGTCTGCCATGGCAGCTCCTGAAATTAAAGGCAAGAAAAAAAAAAAAATCACACAGACAGGTCTTTTTACTTGGATCACTCTCCCACCGCTGGGGCCCATTCTCTCTGGCTGTCAAGCAGCCAAAACCATGATACTCATTTGGGACACTGAGATTTCATGCCTTTCTCAGAGGAGTGAATGCCTGATGGCCAAATGCATTTATCAATACCTTGTGTAAGGCACTAATTATGTGGGAAAGGAAGTATTGTAATAAATGTCATACTCTGTTAAAGGCTGTGCACCTTTACATAAGAGATGCTGGCAAACAGAACTCACACCATTACTGAAAGGACTAGTATGTAAAAAATACAACCTGGGCAAAGAAACAAAAGAAAACAATAGAAAATAATCAGTTCTTCTGATTTAAAGGGTCAAATTAAAAGTGAAATTTCCCAGTAAGAAATCCTGGGTAATTAAATCTAGACTACTTACACCCCCACAACAAAATTGTGGTATTACACTCAGGGCACATTGTTTTGTCTTTATGAGGAAACAGCATGAATATAGATACTCACAGTGGTGAAGGAATTGTAAAGATAGTAAAGAGCCCAGGAAATGATTACAATGTAATAGATATTGAGCCAGAAGGACAGAACAGCAGCAGCCAAACCCACACCTGAAACAACGTGAGAGTACAGGCATGATGTTAAATTGTGCTAAAATAAGAATTGGAGTAAAACAAAAAGTGATGATATATTGTATGTACAACATTTTCGATAGTTTCAGTTGTTAATAGAAAACAGAATTTTGCTCTAGTATATACATGCATAGCCCCCAACCCCCGGAAAAGGCTATCGATTAATTAACCTGGCCTTTATGAAGCAGCCAATTAACAAAAATATAGTCGAGGACCATAAAGATAACGCAAGTGTGTCTTTACCTTTGAAAATGGGGGCCAGTTTCCACACTCCAAGCCCTCCAATAGAAGTGTACTGACCCAGAGCCGTCTCCAGAAAGAACAGGGGCATGCCAGCAAATATGAGGGTCAAAAAGTAAGGAATCAGGAAAGCCCCTGAATGAAAGGTGAAAGGCAAAGGTGTATAAATGAAGATAAACCATAAACTATTAACATTCAAGATAATCCAGATAAGAGATTTGGTAAATGAGTACTTGGTATTACACAGCGGCCATCACAAGGCAGGCTCTCGCCTGTGCGCAATTACGCATGGCTATGACGGAGGCAAATACATTAAGATATATTTTAATTTAAAACCTCCGGGAGTCAACTGGCAGGTTTGGTGTCGAGATCTTTGCACTCCTTTTGATGTATGGATACATGGAAAATTGTCAAGAATTCCTGATTACCTCCTCCGTTTTTTCCACATAAATAAGGAAATCTCCAGACATTTCCGAGTCCTATTGCGTATCCGACACAAGAGAGAAGAAAGTCAAATTTCCCAACCCACGTTTCTCTCTCGGGTATCTCCTTTTTTGTTTTCTGCACTTTCACCACCAAGGTTTTTGGTTTGTCGTTTGGCGTGGTGGTGGGCGCGTCATTCACTGTCTCCGTTAAGACGTGTCCGTCCGAGGCTTTGGTCCCGTTGGTAGCCATGGTCACTGTATGTGTCGAATAATCCTGACCAGGGGAGAGGAGGGGATTTCAGCACTGTTCCAGACAAACAGCAGCTTCTCCGTCCCGCACACCCAGCTGCCAGACAACAGCGACAAGGTACAAATAATCTGGGAAACGAGAGTGATCAGGAGCAGAGGCACTTTCAATAGTCCAACGACCCTGCAAACATAAAGAAATAAACATAGTGCTAAAATTCACTGAAAAATTTAATCAAAATATCTCACTTGGATGAGATAATTTTACTTGTAGTCCAGCAGATTTACTTGTTTGAAATGTCTAAAGTTGAATGTCCCATCTGGCATGCGTTTGCGTAATTTTGCCTAAGATATTAACATTGTAGAAATAAATCTGTGATTCTGAATTTCAGTTCATTGAACGTGTAATTGCTTTATTTCATTAAGTGAATAATCAAGGTGTTTGGAAGAAAATCAAAATCTTAATAAAATTTTGATTATGATTTTAAGTTTAAGCATGTGCCCGAATTGCTTATTTAGGTGTTGGCCTGAAAAAAAGAAAAAGACGTTTAATTTCACTGATAAAAGAAATATGTGTAGCTATATATCATTTTACACGATTTGTGTGGATGCATTTACATTTCTTCAGAGGTGGAGAGAAAATAAATCTGCCTTGCGATCTGTGAACCCTACGGGATCAAATAAAGACTTCTCGTTCAATAAGAATCACTTTTAATTGCCTGGAATGAATGCATGTTAGCAGAAATTTAGAGCCTGCTTTTGTCCTTGATTCATTATGCTCTAAATTCAATGGCCCACTTCCCACCGCTTCTGTAGGAGAGAAGAGCAATTAAACACTTTTAGGAGTCAGACGCGACTATCATGTCTAATGAGTGACCTTGGCAGGCTAATAACCACTGGAGTTTACAGCCTGAATAGACATTTCCATCAAATATCTGCAAGGCTGAGTTAAAATGTATTATATCAATTTGATTTTCCAAATAATCACGATGAATTGATAAGCAGTTAGATATGCTTTTTAAGTAACTTAGTTTCAGCATTGTCCTGCATTTAAAATATGTTTTAATGGATTTTAACTTTTAAAAATGCAGCGCTCCTCATCACATTGCGTGCGTAACTGGAGAGGAGAAATAGAAGCATGGGTAGCTTATATTCAGAGTTGTATAGCAAATATTTCAATATTTTTATGAGACTCCGTTCACAATACAACTGTTAATATTTCGAGTTCGCGCACCATTTCACTTCAAAGTGGCACACACCCTCCAGACAGATGGGATTTCAGTGTCTACGTTTTTTCAACGCGGATCATACATTTGACACATTTAAAACGCGGCTGTGGGGCTGAAGGATCACATACGCTAATCGCCCTTATGAGATAAATTTGTGTTGCTGTGCAGTCGCACATCAGTGCTCATTGCCAAATTCAGCGCATATACATATGGCAAATTCCTTTGTGTTGAAAAACTCACACCGTTCCCTAGTTTATATGACGTGCATACTATATAAGATAATACTTACAAAAAAAGTCCTTGTCCTTCCCAGATTGTTTCCCCGATGGGGAAGAGGAAGTTACTTCCTCGAACTTTTACAGAATAAAAACAAGATGAAAACTTTGCTTCCGGTGACAGCGAGCAAATATATGATCCTGAGAGGTGGACGATGGCGGACAAATGCGTCTTTGAGCGCGAGGTGCTGTCCTTAAAGGAGTGGTGCTGAAAGAGAGGAGGGGAAAGGAGACGGGGAAACGAGCTGCCGCCGCCTGAGTTGATGTGAGCAGGGACGTAACATGCAGCGCCAGATCCGGACTCTCATCTACATAGCGTCAATGTCACCTCAAAGTCGACCCTCCCCAACTCCAACATTTCCACCACCGAAATGGCAGCGAGTTTGAGAGAAGAGCATCGGGTTTGAGTGAGGTTTTATATTCTTACGCCTGCAATTTTTTTTTAACATTAGAAGCAGC
>NW_018127881.1:562525-599466 GCF_001952655.1 Monopterus albus
TCTCTTTATCCCGCTCTCCCCCTTTATGACTCAAGGGCCAGCTGATGCATAATATAAACTTCAGTGGGTAATATGCTGATACCCTCCTCTATATGCCTTTGCTATGTTATCTCAGGATTACTGGGTTCCAACAAGTTGCCACAAATAAAACTTAAACACACTCATTTATTAAATTTCAATCCATCCAAATGTTGGGTGATTGGTGTAAAAAGGCAACACTCAAATAAACAATGTTGCATTAAATGTAACCACCCCAAGTAGCAGACACAGCGGAAGATGACAGTGGAGGCTCTAGCTCCTGGGAAAAGATGATAAGAGGGTCCCAGCCAATAAAGGCAGTAAGGGTGTGTGAGATAAATTGAAAACTGTGCTTATAATCTTCTTAGCCTGCTGTCTTCAAAAATGAAATGTCCCTGTGGAACATCCTAAATGATCAGTCTTGACACAGACTTCAACTCCCGCATTGATGTAAATTATTAAGGTTTCACATGGAGATAAGACTCTCACAGGGTTTAACAGATAAAAGTTTTTGAGTTGTAACAATAAAAAAAAAAGATTAAACCAATGTTTAAAAAATCTTCTGTCTTTGGGAGTGGCAGATATGTAATGGTGTATTTAAATTTTATTTTTTGTACTTTCATTAAGCCATCGGGTGACACATTACTGTGACTTGATATTTTTGTATCAGAGCAGCTTCATTCTAATGTTAAGTCACATCATATGCTGTATGCTTTCACTAATATGATTAATGTTGGTGCATTAGATACTGAAGTGTGTCTAAAACATCAGACAAACCTAGCTTCTACAATTTCCATTTTCTCTTATTTATATTCTTCATGTCAACTGTTTGCTTTCTTCCACACCTTTCCTATTTTTCTCATGGCATGCTTCCTTTTCTACACCTGTGCTTTTCCATCCTTTTGTCTTTCTCCCCTATGCTGTAGGCTGTGTAGTGCTGATACACTTATACTGAAAAGCCACACCACTGAGAGGGAAAGAAAGAATGCCCAGATGGTGAGCCAATGAGGGGTGAGCTAACCTTCTAATGATACAAAACAAAATTTTGCATTTTTGAACCCAGCCGGCCAACTGGCCTGAAGGCTGTAGTGCTTCAGATGTGTAAAAAGCCTCCCGTTGGCCTACAGCTTGCATATGGATGGTATTCAAAATGTCGCACTGATGAGAGCTGGTGGTGCTGTGCTTGTAGTCCTGGCCCCACCTGATGGTGCGCCTATGTGCAGTGGAGCTTGTAATTACTGAAGGAGGTGGCAGTAATAGAGAGTAGCGTACAGGCAAACACACAGGCAGGCAGCTGGCCCCCTGGTGGTTTCTCTGTTCAGACATCGGGGACAAAAGTGATGCTCTGGAAACTGTAGAGGAGATTCTGGCACATGTGAGAAAGACAAAATGGTGATGCAGCTGATAATGACAGTGATAATGATGATGGATGCATATTATAATGAAGCCTTTTAGAAATGTGCCACCCCTCAGTTTCAGTGTTTCTCTGAGGCTTTGTAAACATGATGAGGATCTTTGCGTGCAACATAAATCTGTGCAGTATGAATATGAGTAACAGCATCGCACAGGTAGATTTTAGAAAACTGCAGTTTGAGAAGCTCACATTTAAATTTATGTAAAATTAGTACTGTATTTTGATAAAGTGAAATGAATGCATGTGGATTAATGTACATGCAGTAGCTTTAAGGAGAGGATGTCTGTAGACGACTAGGAGGTTGCAGCCTCCATAGTGGCTGTGGCAGGGTGCACTTAGGCACAGTAATACTTTGAGTTAAAATCCAACATTGCCATGTTAACATGCTTACATTTACACTGGTACTTGTGGATGTTTACCAGTTGTAGTTTTTATTTAAAAAGTGAATCTGAGGTTGATTACATTAGTTTTAGTTTAGGCAACGGGTCACAAACAGTGCTGGACAAGCACAAATTTTTTACCTGAAGACGGCAAGTCATTGTGCTTTAGTACGATTCATCACCTAAAAACTTCTGTTGCTTTTGATAACTGGATAAGGACGAGAGCTCGGCCTCAGTTTTGTTTTCTAATGATTTGTGCTACTTAGTGGTTCTGCGTATGAGCAGTCATTAGAGTTAGGGTCAAGTATTAGGGTTGAGGTCAGTGGATCCATCGACTCTGATACTAAAGTAGCATATCTCAACAGGGTAACACAACTTGACAGAACACCTGTGTTACACTGTATTCAGTGACTGTAGCAGTGCAGCAATCAGTTCATCTTCAGGTAGTGCAGGCAAAATATCAGCAATTTGTTTCACTGATTCACAGAATAATAAAGTGGTATGAACAATTTTGCAGCGCATCCCCTCAGTGAGGAGCAAATGTATTGCAAGAAACATGAGAAAGGACAGTGCTAATGAATGTCACAGAGCAGTGACAAAATAAAACAAATCATAGCCCGTTGGCTCAGCACAATGTCAGTGGTTTACAGAAGGTTTGATAGTTTCTATTAGTGTCATTGTTATGGTAATTTGTTAAATGGTCTATGATCTAAAAGTCATAACATATCAAACAGACCTGTAGAATGGTGTAAACAAACCCTAGTACTGTACAGTAATATAAAATCAATCAAAATAAATAGTCGCTACATACCAATTTTAGTGTTTTTATGTCTGTTTGGCCTCAAGCCTCTGAATACTTCAACACACTTCGCACAAGATCAAAACTTGGCAAAATTGCTGACACTTAATTTCATGTGATTATCACACTGGAAGCCATGTATGTTAGTCCTCAGCCTGTGGGACATGCAAAGCTTTTCTCTTAATCCTAAAAAGCCCTGTGTTTTTCTGGTGGTTCAGAGAGGGAGGGATTGTTGTCAAGGCCAGTTATGTGTAATACAGCAGACCCACAGAATGTGTCTTGCTCTTCATTGGTAACTCAGTCAGGTAGGACTCTGCTAGGCCTCTCCAGAAGAGAATCAGAGTGATGTTTCCGCTTGCAGTGAAAAGATGGAGACAAAGTGATGTGTCTGTTGCCAGGTGATTCACAAAAACAACCCGGGGTGCATTTCGAACAAAAAGGGAGGGTGGAAACACAGCAGCAAAGTAAAACAAATACCGGCCTCTCTCACTCTTCTCACAGCCAGGCAGAAAAGTAAAAGTCAATGAGGAGAGTATAGAGGCCAAAATGTTACTGCCAAGCCAGCTGAGTCTGTAAAGTAGCAACATCAGCTTCAGTCATAATAGTTAGACATAATCGTGCTGGTGGCTGTTTATGGTGCTTTGAGATAGATGTTAATGTCACCATGCTAACACGCATACATTAACATGTTAACACTCACTGCAAACCTGCTGATGCTTTGCAGGTAAATTCACAGCATTAGTTAAATATGTGAGCACTACAACATTTACCATTTACAGTAGCAGTAAACACAAGGTAAATCTGACACTGCTGTGATTAGTTTTTTAGGTATTTGGTCATCAAACAAAGTACTGAACAAACAAAAATGTTCTTAAGATGACTTGATGAGGGTCATTCATTGAAATTTACTGTATGGCAATTCATCCCATAATTTTCATTTCAGTCAAAACCCCAAATGTCAGCCACATAGTGGTACTAGAAGAGAGTCAGGGATCATAAAAGTCATCAAAATTCATTATCAACATACCTGTATGTTGTGGGATTAAACATATAGATGTGGAAGGGTAAACATTTCACTAAACTGTCAAATGAATTTCAGGAAGTTAGGGGATCACTAAAATAAGTAGCTCATCCTCTGGGGACCACAAATGTCTATACAAAACCACCCATGCACTGATTGTTGACATACTGTGCGCCAGTTTTAACTGGAGTGATAGACCCTAGAACCATTAACGTGGCTAGAAACACTGGAACACCTATTGAAACAGGCTTTCCATGTGACCACATCTGTGTCACCGATATGGTTTTATTTACATACTAATGAAAGAGCTTATGAATGAATAAATGAGGCATTAAAATGGTAATTAAATTAGATTTACATATTTGTTTATTCATTGCCACCTCTCACTTGGACCCTGGTTGGAAACACTGAGACAAACAAAGAATTTTAATCAGCCTTGTATGTTTGAATTCATTCAACATACAGTAAAATGGCTTATTCCGTTGAATTCCAAGGAGGTGGCAGTCATTTTGGCTTGTAATGTGTGCATTAAACATCCAGCCTCATTTCAGTTTGCTGTTGTTTGTATTTTTTTTTTAACTATTGTGTATTATGTGTTGTTTTATGTACATTATATGTAGGGTTCTTTGTTTCACTGCCACAGATAAAGTTAAAATCTGCTCTTCTAAAAAATGTTTAAAATAAATCATCATTAGTCAAAGTTGCTTCTGATGATTAAATTTGACTTGTCCGCTTTCAAAAATACACTACAAATGTTTTATAGCTGTGCATTAAGCAAAACATTAACTAATGATCTATCACGTAAACAGTTGGTGGAATGTTATGGCATGCATCTTACGCCCATATGAACCAAAACTGCACTGGAAGCTGTGCCCTTTCTGTGGGTTTCTACTCCGTTTCCAGAACTGGTTTCATGGGTTGTTACCTCTAGTCAAAGTAATCGAGGCAGACAGAATATGATCCACGAGTCAGAACTGATATTTAGACTTAATGGCTTTCAGAGCATCTGCATCCTCTGCCACCTGCACCCTCACCACATGGCTATCTGATGTTGCCACCACAGAGGAGAGGGAAGGATGGAAAGAAAGAAAGAAATATTCACTGAATGACATTAAATTAGATTAAAAGTGAAAATGTTCTGGGCTTAATTTACATCAACATTTTCAAAAGCAGGCAAGACGGGAAAAATAAATCAGTTCATTTTACAAAACCATTTTAATGCAGGGTTTAACAAATGAAAGATCCATTCATGTGTTTCTAGGTGACAGTGCTGATCATAATCATTTGACTATAATTGGGACCAACCTGAGGGCAAAAGTCATAGACAATGGCCACTTAAAATGTAAGGTGGGCATAAAATTGTGGGCCTAGGAGTTAAGGTAAATCCCTTTAAGCATAAACTAACATTTAATAAAGAACACTGTATTGCAAAATAATTTTGCATTTTGCATTTGCAGTGACATACACAGTATCAGGAGGCCTCAGGGCTGCAGCCAGGAGCATCCAGACTGAGTTAAAGTGGAAAGGCGGACATCAAAGTGGCAGAGAAGCAAGTCAGACAGTCAGAGGGAGAGGGCTGAAACAGATAACCAGAGGCTGAGGCTACTTTCAGCCTCAGAGCTGCCCTGCTACCCTGTCCTCTGTAGGCTGCTAGAACAGGCTTCACTAGTTTTATAGAATCCTTACCATGTGCCCTCAGATGAGATTTCTCTGAGTTAATTTGAATTTGGTTTGCTCAATTAAATGGTTTATGTTGTTTTGTAGCTTAGACTTTCAAAGTCTCATGATTGATAAAATCCATTTTATAAACGTTTCTTCAACCATTCCTTCTTCTGTTGCTATTTGACATTTCAAAGACAAGTTTTTTAAAAGTTTTTTTTTATCGCTAGAGGAGCCAGAAGCAAATATTGAAGGAGACACTGAGAAGATTTTGTTCATGCAGAACTGGAACATGTTTTATACAGTATATGACTACTTACTGAATAACTGTCATTTATACTAGACCTGCAAGGGATGCATCTTGGCCTGTCTTGCTGGCACCAGTATTCCTGGGATTTGGTATTTAGTTTTCATTGGTGTGTAATGAAAATGCATGTTTACAGCTAGAAGGCACCTAAATGTGTAATGACCCCACATCACCTTCTCCAAACCACTAACTCCTGTAGGGATAACTCAGAGCTTCCTGTTGTTGCACCATTTCTCCATTAGACAGTTTAAAAGGTGAGCTGTATGCTAAGGTAACACTGTTTTTTTTTTCTGTTGTTACTGTCATTAAGCAAATGTTGCTCCCTAATGAATTCAGCTGCAGAATAGCACCATGGTGCCCCAGAAAACAGCACTATCACTCCTGGACACCATGTACAGCCTTTACATGACACCCGCTGTACCCTAGACTTCAAATTGAACTCACTCATGTCAAATCTAGAAGTTTTTAATAATTACAGGCTACATCTGTGAGAACCATGAAATGGAACTCTGGACTGCTGTTTAAAGAAATCATCATCATGCTAAAGGAAGTCTTTGTAGTTTACTGACAGAGCAGTAAATAACTGACATCTCTCAACTGGATGTTAAGGCAGAAGTGTTGCACTGAACTGCATACAATTGCACAGGTGTACCTAATAAAGTGGCTGGTGAGTGTACATTATGCATGAAATGTAAAAGCTCAAGAAATTTGTGAATCAATCCATGAATTTCCAGTACTTCCCTATCTCTAATAGAAGAGAAGAGTCTCTTGTAATTTTTAAATTGTCTTGTCTGAAAAGAACCATACACCACCAAATCACCATGCTCTGAAAATGTGAAATCAAAATAGTTTTGGTTAATGGTTAAAGTGCAATGTGCAAAGAATGAACATCTACAAAAAGTCGCCTTATAGAATCAAATAAGGCACTTTGATGTTTTACATTACTTCATAGAATACAGTCCTATTGGCAAATCTCTGAATATACTTTCTGATTGTGTGCACAAGTGTATGCACAGTTAGAAACATAATGCATATACAGTATGTTTGTGAAGAGTTTTACAGTATGTGTATGTGTGGTGATAGGAAATGAAGGAGAGCAGGTGTCAGCAATCTCTCCATGCTCCCCTACTTATCCTCTATTCACGGAGGCCGTTTCTATGGCAACGAATGAATGGATTGCCACATGGATGATTGGTGCCAATCCACCAGTCATTGGCCTCATAATGGACACCCACTCAAGGAAATAATAGTAAATTAAAACCAAGCAAAGCCTTGTGTGCCTGAAATACATTACTGATGAATTTGAAACTTTTTAGCCTTCAGTTTTCACCACTTTAACTCATTTTCAGTGCAATGTTACAAAGAACAAGTTTTAAATGGCTAAAACAAGAAATGTTATCTTGAGTCCTATTCATCAATCAGTTCATATAGGGGACTTCTTAGTCTTAGAAAAAAGTGCACAGAAACTGTAAATCATTTATAATTATTACAAAGAAAAACATATGGCCTACCACAATGCATGTTTGTTACATATTGCACAAGACTAGTCACATGCTTACATTAAAATATCTAACATTTACATTTACACACATCAGGGTAGCTGAAAATAGGTATTTATTAAAGCAAACATTTTTAATCATTGGCACTACATAATTCATGTGTATACATAAATAAATTGTTTGGAATGAACCAGTAACATGAGGAAAACAAGCTTCTTGTTATGGATATGTTTCAGCACCACAGTGAAGTGGACAGCTCCACCCCAGGCTGACCTAAGGTTTTCCTATTGGCCCAGGTTAAATAGTAACAGAGGCAGTGCATGTAATGTAACAATAACCCAGGGTTTAGTCAGCCCAAGATTAAAGTTATCCCTACTGTAAGTCACCATGTTCAAAGGTAACGAGACATAGGTCTTAATATTTGTAATATCCTAGGATCATTTGGGTGGGACTCCACAGATGTGGGCTTCACACATCAACACGCCATTGGGGAAAATCAGTGTTGTGTGTTGCAGGCACAGAATTATATGTGCACTATCTGAGATGTGAGTGAAATTATTAGTGAGACTGTGCAGAAGTGATTATCTGCAATGCAGTTTTGAAACGCATGCCCAGACAGGAGGCAGAAAATACACAACAGACATTTAGTTGGAAACTGCATAGATTGCTAAAGTGGTGGTTGATAAATATTTAGATTTTTATTTGTGACTCCTATAGGTCTTCTTTTTCCATGCTAGGATTCAATAGCATGTTTCAGGATTTTTGCCTGGTGTATTTTGTGGGGTCCCTGATAGACTGTCTTCAACACTGATGAACACGTTCTTGTGATGAGTGCTTTGCTGATCGATAAAAACGTTTGTTAGCAGTGTGGAGTTGCAGAGTACAACTTGATGACAGCTACCACTTAGTTGTAATTCAGGTCTGACAGAAGTGGCAGGTTCATGGCTTTTTAGAGAAAAGGCTTCACTTTGCTAAAAATTTTAAAAGAAAAATACCATCAACAGGGTTCAAAGGGTTCGTAGCTGGAGACAGAGTCTCTGTTGTTCCTTTGCTGGTAACAACTGTTAAAATCTGAATCCTTTATTGACAGAGTTACTGTATGTGCAGTATGAGTAAATATTTGCTTATATAGTACTGCAAGGACCAGGTACTGTCCCACCACTTATTAGTTAGCAGCTACAGTACAAGGAGAATTCTATGAAGCTTGAACCATCAATTGTCATTTTAATGTATGCATGGAAATATCTGTGAAAACCTAAGTGGGTGTTTTATACAGATTTGTGTAAATGTGTTGTTCTTCAAATGGTCCGTCAAATGCAAAAAATGTCAGGAGATAAAATTATTATGATATTGTACCAATGTGTTTTCTGCTCCCTGTGCGACTTGCATTTTCATTTTTTCATTAACCTTTTAGTGCAACAAACAACAAAAGCAGTTGCTGTTTTCGTATCCATCAGACTTCACAGATTTGCTAAATCAGCCTCTAGATTATGGTAATGGCATATTCCGACACCACTGGACTACTGGGGAAAAATGTCTGGGTATAGCATAGGAAGACACTCAGATGGCTGCCAAGTAATGCTGCTGTGTTTGAGTGCATTTTTAATACAGGAAGTTTCCTTTGTTTTAGATACTGTATACTGTACATGAAGAGACCGATTGCACAGATTACCACTTTTGTATGGACAGGAAATTGTAGTTGTCTATACAGTTTTCTGGGAGAAAATCACTGCCCTTAGTGTGACAGCTTGTCATTACATGTGACAATTAAAGTGTGTACACTCTAGAGAGATGCATGACTGATGACCATGTTAGGATGTCGATTAAGACAGAAATATACAATCACCACAACCAGCAACAGCTCAATCCAATCTCTGTAATCAAGAGAGAACTAAACCAAATAAAGTCAGAAAATATTTATGCGGTGGTGCAACAAGATACCTTATAACACAGCTACTCTTTTGTAAGGTAGCTGGTTTGTACTTTGTAATAAAGAATACGCAGTGCAGCCTGGTGCTTTTCCTATGACTTAAATATTTGCCTTATCATCATACTGTAGTACCATGCTGATACCAGTGGAGCACGTGCAAGGACATGACCATTATAGTGGTCCTACTCTCAATAGCCATCAGTCCTGCCAGTTAAAAACCTATGTAAGTGTATTCAGCTATATTGACATTTTCTGCCTGCTAAGTGTTCATTGTACTGTATGTATGGAGATGTCAATAACTATGAAGAATTATAGTTACAGCTGATGTTGATTCCTAGTAACATACAAGTTTTCACAAGGAGATATGGATTACTGGTCCAAAACCCTTTTCTGTCATTATTATTTCTGAAATAATTTATAGGGAAGATACTAACTCTCTCGATCTCTGCAGTGATTTTACAATGGTCTTTCCTTTTCTATTTACATTTTGTATTTGTAAGGGGAAATGATAAATTAATTCAGTCTTGTATTGTCCATAAAGTAAAGAGGAAATAGTGATAGTGGAAAAGAGAATGCTCAGACTGAAACTACGCCATGGATTTTATGTAGATTCTAATTTTATCAGCGATGAAAACAGCTCTGTGAACAAAGATAATCATGTGTACGAGTCTGGTGGCAAAAAGAGATCACACATAAAGATAAAGGATAATTGGTTTGACATCTGTTTCTTTGAACATTGTCTCTCTGCCCTATTTGAGGATTCTGTCTTTAGGATGTGGATATATTAGAATTCACTTATATCTTCAGAGCCCAGGCTACCCACAAGACAGAGCATAGTGAGATTTAATCATTTTACAGAGGAAACTGAAATTGAAAATTGAATTGAAAGTTTTTAAACAATAATGAAACTGAGTTTTATTACTTGTCTAGGTCATGACAAGTGTTTACTTTTTGATTGAAGCTACGGTGAGATTATGTTCATTTTACGTCACACTGATTATTTTGCACTTTTCATAACTATAGCATGGGCTTTTATTTACAATTAGCCATCTGCTGCTCATAAATTGTCAACAATGCTACAAATGATTAGTTGGTACATCTTAAACGCAACCCAGTGATCAACGATGATCTTCAGAGCGGTTTCTTGACCTGAAGAAACAGTGCAGATCCCTGAATGATGACAGGCCGTATTAAAGCGCATCATACACCTATGGCAGCCAAATGTTGCATGGTACCTTTTTCTTACCATCAGTTCCAAAAGACAATCCAAAGATCTGTCAGTGACATTAACATTTGTTTCCTTCTGCTGCAATATCTTTCAGCTGTCTTGACAAAAAGACATAGCAGAGCTTCTAAACAGACATTTCGTGTGAGGAACAGATGGCGACGTGGCTCTCAGAATGGTTGTCTGTTTGGCTAACATGTGATGTAGACTAGATATGAGGAACAGATGGTGACGTGGCTCTCAGAATGGTTGTGTGTTTGGCTAACATGTGATGTAGACTAGCAATGACAAGTGAAAAGGTTCCATCGGGTGTTTTGTGGCTGAGCCACCCGCTGAAGCAGAACACACACAGGGGGCCGAGCTAACCTTGCCCGAAGAGCTTACAAAAGCTTACAACCAGATGAAGTGTAATATACTGTGACATACAGTATTACAGCACTGAGACCGTTACAATAATCTGAAAGTAAGCAGTAATTTTTTAAGGCTCCAATAAATAAATGGCAAAATACTGATTCTAGTAACCATAAACACCATGATACACACACGAAGAGGGGTGCTAATCCCTGCTGTGTGTCTGGAATAGGTAAAGACAGGGTTTCAAATACTGATGCTTTGTGAAGCATCTTTTCTGTCTCATACAGACACTAAACTAAAGAATAACTTTGGAGTCCAAATAAGGTGCACAGGGTTTTCACCAGAGAAGAGTGTTAACCCACTCATATCAGTTTTTTTACGCTCAAGAGCAACAGCTCCAGGTGTGTATTTATGGTGATATAGTATATGAAGAGAGGTTGGGGAGAGGAGAGGGTTGTTAAGAGTCCAGTGTGAAATGTTGTGCTCTTTGTCAGTGAATGTTCTTAAGTCATGATCACTGACATGTTTCTGTTGGACTTGATTAATTAAGTTAGTAATGTTAGTGGATGTACACCTGATAAAAAGTATTACTATTCTAATAATTCTAATCATATGGATCATTTAGTTTTTACTGTGTTATTATATTGTAGCATAAATAACAATATTAAAATGACTACTGAATAGGAAGATACTGTATGATTAGAATTGGTATTGTTTGTCCAAAGGCTCACTGGTTGTCATAATGCCAGCTGCTTGACATGTAGTCTATATTACACATTTTTTGTTTAAGCAGACCTACACAACCTGTCTTCTTCTGGTCCAGTTGTAGGAGGTAGGGGTGACTGAGGAAAACAATTATCATGATCCATGTTTTTGTTTACTGGTTCATTATGAAATGCTCATGCATGCCACTGAAGGGGAGTAGTGCCAAAAAGAATTTGAGAAGGGTCATAAATGACAAAGATAATTAAATGTCTCAGAAATAAACAGGAGGTGAAAGGAACTGGGAATCAACTGTAAGTTGAAATAGGATAATGCAGTAGGACTAAAAAATGAGAACAAACAAAAAAGAGACAGAGTAAGAACAAATTATTTATGAAGCAATATAGGAACAAAGATCACAGATGGAAACATTAGGAGGAATGGCTGTAGGGGGAACAGCCAGTTGAGAATTACCAACAGCTAGGCGCTGCTTCTGGCTTAACTATTGCATGTCTACATCAGTGAAAGGTTACCGTGAACAGTACTGACAGTTCTGCCTATAGGCTCTGAGTGGCATGCTTTACTCATAGCACAGGGAAGAGGAAGGAAAGGCAAATAAAGAGCAAAAAGGAGAAGTGAAAACAAGGGGACCAGACATAAGATTCAAGAAAAGAGGAAGATTGAAGGAGGTTGAAAGGTGGAGGGAGAGTGAAAGGAAGATGGAGTAGGAAGAAATGACAGAAAAGAGAGAGAGAGAGAGAAAGCCCAACAGTGAGGGAAGAGTAACATGGAAACCTCAAATGAATACAGATGATTGCATGATGATAAGTCATTAGTCCTGGAGTAAAAGCGCCCATCACACTGCCACTTAGAGAGGGCAAGAAGAGGACAGTTGGCCCAGCTGGTAACTGCACAGGACTGCTGCATGTACTGACAGAAAACATTTCATACAGAAAGTTTTAACATTAAAACTGTACATTAAATGTACTATTCAGGGGTTGAATGTAAACTGCTAGTTTATTTCTCCATCAGGTTCCAAATGCAAAATTTTTAAAGTGGCTGCCCTGAAAGTAACTATATATATTTGTTGATATCCATGTGTTACTTTTATGTGGTTATATCTTTAAATACTTTCAAGGCCATACTTTACTGCATCTTACCAAATTCAAATTTCAGTTCACTCGACATCCAAAACATTGCTGTAAAATTAGGGATTAATCAGTACCTCCATAATTCATAACATTTTCCTGAATAACTTTTTTTCTGTCATCTTGATCATTTTTGAAGTAATTATACTGTAGAATGATCAAGTATCTCTTTTCATGACTCCATATGTCTAGTGATGTCTATGACCACACCACTAACATTTGCTGTGTACTGCTGTAGTACTTTCTTTTGGGGTGCAGTAATAGTGCAGAAAGTGAAAAGGCACTGTCATGGCACGGTGTTCCTACAGTTTTATGTTTACTGCAGAAAATCCAAAGGTTACTGTAATTGTTATTGATAAAACAATAATTTGATAAAGCTGCTCCTCTGTTCACACCATCACCTCAGTTTGTTTAAAAGGTCAGCCTTTCTAAACGCACAACCAAATTAACACAAATTAGGGTTGCGGTTGTGGTCAGACTCTGTTCATTCTTGTGCACTGCTGCTCTGCAGATATAACAAATAATGAATAGCCTCAAGGAGAGCGATTACTACAATAGCTGTCTCTAACTTTGACACAGTGTGTAAAGTCATTGTTGCACATTATTGTAAATATGTATGAAATTTTCTCTGTGAACTGAAATGTCCTTCCTCCTGTAGTCTTTTCTAAGGCCTGGTTAGCAACATGCTGAGGCCTGCAATTTTTTAATGTCTCACAAATCTTTATTTTATAGCACAGTACACACATGCGCACACACAACACAAAATTACCCATAGAATTCATTGATCCTGAAGCAATCCACCAATTTCTAAACCCTATCTTTTTATATTTGGCTTTAAAGTTGAATTAGTCTGTGAATAAAAAGTTGTGTACTCACATGTGCACTTTTCTCAGCTCTTTTGTTCAATCAGATGATAAACCTCATTAAGACCATTTAGTTTAACTGTTAATTTCATATTGTAATGTGCATGTTGGTGAGCAACGCACTAGAATGAGACACTGAAAAAAGGGTCCTTTTTAAAATTTTTAAAGTCAGGAATGGATTTTGAATTGAATCATGACACCGAGAATCAAAATCAAAGTAATTAGTGTAGTGAAGATTGAAGATTTTAAAACATTAAATATCACTAAACTGAATGAATTGATCCTGTAGTCTTTTTTTAAATTTGACATTTCTGGACACACATGGATGAACATGCAACATAACCAGTAACATCACATAACAACACAGAAGAACAGAAGTGTCCTGCTGTTGCACGTAGTGTGCAGCAAAATTAAAATGAAAGAATATCCTGTCCACTGTCTACTGTTTGCCGAGGAAATCTGAAATGGTGTGATGCTTGCTCTGCATCTACAGGGTCTGAAATAGCTTTTCACCATATTTCACTCACAGGAGAGGAGAAGCACTTTGTACATACAAGAAAAAAAAAAAACGGATAAAATCGCCTTGGGCATCAAATTAGGACCAAATTAGCCTCCTCTTCTCCCGTATTATTTTTGTGCAGCCACTCACGGCATAGTAAAACCAAATAAACTACTTGCTATTGCAAAGCACATCATTACATGTTGATAGGTTATCTATGTAGACACACCATTAAGCATAGGGGATTTGGGTAATGTGCTGTACCACCATATGTAGATTCTAAGACTTTTCCTCAATCTCAGGAGCAAGTGAGAAAATTCTGAGCAAACAACTTAACCATACACATAATGCCATTTTTACATGTTGTTGAGGCATTGTTAGAAGTGACTAATAGCCTTCATCATTATGATTTGATGATGATAGGTGAGTTGTTATAAGAAAGAACTGTACCATGTGATTCAACATCTGAAAAGAGGAACAGTGGAGGAAACCAAAGAAGACGCAAACAGGAAAAATGCTAAGAGAAAGCTGGACACAGAGGGTGTTAGAGGCAAAAAGTGGAAGGCAGATTTAGGCTTGAATGGCAGTGGTGGTGGTGGTCGGGGCGCTAAGTAACAAAGCAACAAAGAGAAATGGATTAGGTATAAAATGACTGTCTAAGAGGAGGGACTGTTCCTTTGGCTTTGATGCTCCTATTCAGATCTGGTTCCTCTGACCTGGCAGACATATTTCTGACACACTCTAGTTCACCACACTGAGACCGGAGGCAGCTTTTGCCCAGCTCTTTTCATATTGCATAACTGGAGCTAAACTGACTTTTGAGTAGGTGGAAAATAATTTTGATTTAAAAATTAAATCCAGCAAAAAAGTTCAGTCTCTTTGATGACAAAGTGGTTTTCACCAGTCCTTTTAAAGCTGTAGGTTACCAAAGTTAACTTCTCTTCTAACATGGAAGTACTCTTTGCCCCTGCTCTACAATCAATGTTTTGGTTACAAAATATAAATAACAGACAATTAGTAAAACTGCAACAATTAGAAATATTAGAAACAATTAGATATATAGTTAGAAGGATTCCAAAGCTGTGTCTGTGTCAGCACTCACTAGTCTAGTAGTAGACCATGTGTGTCCTTCAGAATGTTTTATATATATAAATACAATGATGCAGACTGTAGTTGTACTCTGTGCACAATGGTTTTATGCAGTGGTGGAAAGTAACTATGTACATTTACTCAAGTACTGTACTTAAATACAGTTTTGAGGTAACTGTACTTAAGTATTTTGATTTTGAGCTGCTCCATATTTCCACTTCACTAAATGTATAGGCCTATCGTACTTTTTACTCCACTACATTTCATTTCTAACTTTAGTTATTAGTTACTATAGTTGCTGGCGGGGCTAAATGGAAAGTCAGGGGATCACCAAAAATCCTTAACTAATAACCTGCAGGGACATGTAATAATATCTGTACTAGACTTTTTTGTCAATCCATCCATTAGTTGTAGAGCATTTATCCAAAAGGAAACATGTCAAAGTCAGGGGATCAATAAGATCATCTGCTGATCATAAATATGTATATAAAATCTTATTGCAATCTATTTCAGTCTGGACCAAAGAGGTGGTTTTAATAGCCTAAAGACTAAGTTACTCTACACTGCCTTTCCTAGAGCCACACTACAAAAAGTAGCATAAAAGACACATTTAGTAAGGTTAATTAAGTAGGTGCTCTTTTTTTTGTGTGTGTACTGTAAATTCATATATTTTACAACAAACTGACTTATGACTTAATGGGGTGTCTGTACCACATCAGCTCTCATGCACAAAAAAAATGATTACTGTAGATATATCAAGTTCAAATGAGACCATTAGCTGGCGTACTTCATTATCTTCATATGTAAGACATACGGGTCAAAGGTCGCTCCATATACTGGTGTCATTACTTTGTGTTATGTAATTCATGTGTGTACACCTTTATGCTTGAAGGAAGGTAGAAAAGTTGGTGCATTACTAAATGTGACAAAGTTGACAGAAACAGACTTATCGAATAAACTGACATACACAAAGCCTGAGATTTCATGTCCACCAGTTTTACTGAAGAGATGAACAGTACTGACAGATGAAAGCATATCAGCTTTGTGTGACATGATGAATAGACTTCCCTCAAACTGATACATCAAACAAACATAAATGTCAGACTGCAATCATGATCCCTATGTTGTATCCACCATTTGAAGTTTAATTACAGTACATCATCATGTCGCCTTCTTTTCTGCAGTGATTTAATGGCACCCAACTGGAAATTTCATGGCGTTATTTTGCATTTTTAGCCAATTATTAGTAGAATTTGGTTTAAATTTCAATGGGAACCTGCCTAATGTTGCATAAGTAGTTATGCTTTACTGTATGCTGACATCAGACTGAGTGAGGTATCTTGTAAACATTGACAAAATCAAAATAGGTTTTATGAGCCACACTAGGATTAAAAAGCAAACAAAAAACCCCAACAAAGACAAAACAAAACTATATGGGTTTAAGAGGTATTCACATTAGCCCAACCTCTGTGCGCACACACACACACGCACACAGCTGAAGCTCCCTCTAAACATATTCCCTTTAGCAACACAGACATACAATATAAAGCATTTTCCATAATACAGCATAATTAATTGAACTGTTGGTTGTCATCACAACCAAATTACCAAGCCACTCTCCCACAGTACCACAGCCCTTAACACAAATGCCAACCCAAGGACTAGCTTCATTTAGTTTTTGCTGCTGGCTTTAAATGGTGACCTTTATAAGCAGGAGGTGTGGAGCGTTGGAACTGACTGGCAGGAGCAGTGACTCACAGGGAGGCGTCTCTGCCTGCAGCCAAAGTCATCATCGTATATGTTTTTAAGTCTCTGAACTTGAAGAAGGTGGAAGGTGCCTGTGTGTGTCATTGTGCATATACTGTACTGTATGTACTTTGTGCCTGGGTGTTTGTGTGTTTTGAGCATTTAAGTGAGAACAGTCCTTCTGTGTGCGGTGGTGTCTGTGTGGTGTTATGCCGGCTATGATGCGCTTAGCTTTGTAACGCTCCAGGCCCTTGTACCGCTGTTCTCCAGAGAATCTGAAAGGTGAGTGTACATAGTAGTATATTATGTCCTCATGGGAAAGAGAAAGAGTGAGGGAGGGAAGCAAATGTGAATTGCATTTCTAAGACAGGTAATTAATAATGCAAATGTTTCTGCACAGAATCATGTTGCCTTCAAAGTTGATATTGTCAGCTGTGCTTAAAAAAATGCCCGTAGCTTTTGGTTTTGATTTTAAAACTGTCAGCTGCCTTTCATTCATGTTTTTACCAAAGTTGTCTATGTATTACAAACAATGTTCTGTATACCGTGAATTACATTTATGTTTTACTGAAAACTGGGACAGTTTTGCTGTGACAGCAATATTTGGTGTGATAGGATAATACAAATGTAATTGAACTGAATATAACAACTGCACAAAGGTATTGCGCAACTGGTGCTGCTGGAAAACATTAATGCTTGAGGCTAAAGACTTGAAATCCAGTGGACTGTTATGGCTCCTTTATGCTTCTATGGGGGCTGGATGATGGAGCATGAGCAGCAGCATAAAAAGAACATTAGAGCAACAAAGGCTGGCGAGAGGGAAATTTGTCACATGTAACGTACAGTACAAACCTGTTTGGTCCAGTAAAGCCATGACCAGAAATCAGTTAAAGCCTGAAAGATTTTGGTCTACCAGTCACCAACGATAGTGAATGTGTTCTCAGTAGGTTATTGTTCTTTGTGTGATACAATGCATGTACTTTCTGTACTGAGGAAAATTGAGTGGCCATGTACATAAAATTGCTGTCTCTGCTTGCTTGTTTGGTTTTTGTGTGTATGTATGGTGTGATGTGTGTGTCTTACAAATGACACCTGCTGTGCCAAAGAACAGTTTTCCAAGGTCAGAGATAAATCAACAGAAATTATACAGCTGCCAAAACCTATTACTGCAGGACCATGCAACACAAGGCCTACCCAATGGGCATTAACTAGTCACTGAGTCTTCTGAGCAAATATGCACACACACACGGGACAGAATAAAGCAAACAAATTCATAATCACACTATGGAACACAGGTATGGTTATGCCTGCTGTCATTATTGTTAATGTATTTTCTTTATTCCATTTTTATTGTGTAATTTTTTTTCATTCAGACAGTGCACTCTTCACTCCTCTGCATGATTCAAATTAAAAACAAACCTGGATTCCTCTCAGAATCTGCTTTATTGGCCAGGCGTGTCGGACACACGAGGAATTTGACTCTGGTACATCGGCTCTCAATGTGCATGTACATATCCCCATGCAAAGGGCAAGTAAACAGTAAACCAGCATAAGGCTGTGTAATAACAAAATAAGCAGTATTAACAAGCAACAAACAGTCTAAACAATGCAAAATAAGCAGTATAAACAGGCAGTAAACAATGCAGACAGACAAGGAATGCTCATTGTGAAATGGGATAAGTCAATCAGCCACAATATACTGTATCTCACTCAGTACGTACTATGTATTATTGTTTTACTGTAAGCAGATCTCAACCTCAGTCATGTGGCCATTTCACACATGCTACTGTAGCCGAACACAGGTAGAAAATTAAAGCCCAGTTTTTACAACAGTAATTCATATGAGGGCGATAAAGAGAAACGGACATGCCTAAATTATGCTTGGGCATTTTCCCCTTTGACCCCTGAACAGAAAACTCAAAGAAGGTGCAGAGGCAGGTCCCATTTGACATCCTAACCCATGAAACACATTTATTATCCCTGACATACACACATGCTGTGTTTTCATTCCTTGTGGGGACTTTACATTGACTTACATTCATTTCACCTTAACCATAACCACTACTTGCCTAACCCTAACCTCACCCTAACCTTAAACCACGTAGCCCTACAATGTGAGTGTGTTCACAGGTTTTGGTCCCCATAATGTAAGTAATACAAAGGCTCACCTCCCCCGCACCCCCCCCACATTTGTACAGAGAAAGTGTTGACATGTGGGTCATGGCTCACCATGCAGTGCAATAGCTTTTCATCAACCGTGTATAATGCCAGTCAAAATGAATCTGTCATTTACAAAACAAATACAGCACATGATGTAGATAGATGAAGGAAAAGTGCGATTTTTTTAAAATGCATTTTACTAAATCAGAGTACTTTAATGGCTCCAAAGCAAAGACTGTATTAAAACTAAGCTGAACTTTTGTAGTGACCTATTTACCGACTGACTGGTTCAACAACTATTTATTTGTTGATTCATTTGAAATATTTACTTATTGGGTCATTTTTGTGGCAAGATGAATGGCATCTTATCTAATTATTTGTTTAAAATACATATTCCAAACACAGCTCAACACTGGAGCCCTGTATTTATCTCTGAAGTGACAAAGACAACTTCAAATAACTTACATGAAGCCTGAAACAGAAGATAGGTCTATAAAGCTAAAAATTAATTCTAAAATTCAATTTACAGGTTTTGACTTACGGTAAAATGAAAAGGTTTTCGCTCCATGAAAAAAATCATTTAGAAAGATTTATGGTGCTCTAAGAATAATTTTATATGGTATTGTGAAAAGCCCTTGACAAGAGATAGTGGGATGAATAAGCATGATAATGCTATGAAAGGTTCCATAGTGACCAAATAGCAGCACTTAAAATTGTAGCTGAACACTTAAATGTAACAATGGTATTTATATTTGATATCTTGACTTAAAAAATGAACATAAAATGAATTAATCCAAACACTGCGTACATTTAACAATAAATTAACAAAGGAGCTGTGAAGGCCTCAGCCCTGGCCTTCATCATGTGAGGGCCTAAACCACCACCAGCAGTAGAATTAGCTAGGTAATCTTTTGTTTTGTGTGTAGATTTAAGTTGTAGGTAGATATAAGGCGTTTGATTTGATATTAATGTTAAAGATTATATTTAGTAACAAAGGTCTTTCTACTTAAGCCAAGGTTACCAGGAGAAGTTAAGATTCAAGAAATCATTAGTTTCATGATGCATGTTTCTTTCTAACACTTTCTAACACTAACAGAATTTTTTGAAGGAGTTTGGAGACTTTGTATACAGGTCAATGTTACACGTGGCCAAAGAAGCAGAATGACAGCTAGCAGCCGCCTAAACTTATAAATGTTTATTGCAGTAAACTCAACTTAATGTATTACTGCTATGACTTAACCTTAAGATGCTACATTTAAGTTAGTGCAGCTTGAGTTATACAGTATATTGAATGTTATGTTTGTTCTTATAAAAGCAAAATTAACCTGCTGGATTTTTGAAGGGAGTTTAGTCACTTATCAGAAAAAGGCGAGCTTATAAAGCAAAACAACGTGCGCTGTATTTGGTGCTGAATAGAAGAACCCTGAACAACAACTTCTGACTCCAGAATCTGAAACACTGACCTCAGCGTCGACCCAGTCCATCAATAACAGTCTACAGAAACATTTCCACTTCATGTAGTTCTCACTATACATTTATTCCAGTTACGATTCTTATGAATTAAGATTTTACACAGTGTGCTTAAAAAAATACCTAATGCTTCTTTGACAGTAGTTTACATTTCTATGCCTCTGCACAGGCGACAGCTGTGGTGGAAAAAAATAATTCTACACTGTGTCAACCTGTACACTTGACCATACAATTCAATTCATTTGTATATCGCCAAATCACAACAACTCATCTCAGCACACTACATAGAAAGGTCTTATTATTATCAACAGTATAGGGAAAATTCCAACAAATCCCTCTTGAGCAAGCACTTGGCGACAGTGGAGAGTAAAAACTCCCTTTACCTTTACAGGAAGAAACCCCCAACAGACCCCAACTCAAGGTGGGAGGCTTTCTGCCTCGACCGGTTGGGATGAGTTGATAGTTTTCATCAGTTGTCATCACTCCTGTCATTTCTACCATAAAAAATAAGGCAAAGAGACTCACTTGGAGTGTCTCAGCTTATTTAGTCACCTGAGTTGTCTGTCTGTTTGCCAGGCTTACTTCTTCCCAAAAACCCCAAAACACACTCCTGGTCGGTATCGCAGCTACCACGCAACAGAGGTCTGACAACAATTGTATAAAACTGCTAAACATATCCCTACATCAGTGACAATACTTTACAGGGGTAGGAAAAATTCCCCTGCTTGGAGACCTCCCATGTCTGGAAAATCTGATAAGCATACGAAATGCAAAACCTCACCTCACTAGGCCAACCTGTGGTGCAGAGGAGTCGATGAGGGTCGGGTACAGCAGGGTCTTTGTCTTCTTCACAGCTGAACACAACAACTTCTGGATCCCAGTGTCTCATGTCAGCTTCTCTGGCAGGACAGAAAACAGCTTGGTAAACTGCAACTTTTCCACCAGGAAGTACAATGTACTTTTCTCTAACATATCAAAGAATATAGCCCATCTACCTGCACATTTTCCCCACACAGTGGCTTCATTCTCCCTGACTGCTGCTTTCAGATACTCAACTAGGGTGCTGTGGAGCAGTGCACAGAGGACAGGCTAATTCATGCTGCCAAGCTAAGAGCTCACAAGACATGATGTAGTGCAAGGGGCCGATTTTCACTTTAATAACTAAGGTGCTCTTCCTGCAGAACTCAGTTCTTCCCATACAAAGCCTGTTAGCCTTTAGACAATTCAGCCCACAGTATAATCTTGCTATAAGAAAGTTAAAAAGAGTAAAACTCAGTAATAATATGTCCAATATGGTGTCAACCTGTGTACTTGACAATCAGGCTTCATAGTATCATTGGTGTCATTCTCATCACAGCAGAAGTGGGATACATTTCCCTGCTGGGAGGCCTCCCAATGTCTGGAAAGTCTAATAAGAATACGAAAAGCTAAACTCTAACCTCACCAAGCATACTTGAAGAGTGAGACTCCCTCTTGAAACTTGGCAGAGTGAGATGACCCAGAGGCCTAACGCTAAAGTACAATAAACTGTTGGTCTCTATAACAGCACTTAAAGATACAAAGTGCTGTTTATATTTTGGGAAAAAAGCCCCAGTTTATCTAATCTAGCATTTAACTTGACAAAAGATTTTTAACGTATTCTAGCAGATTATTTATGGCCTGAATGAGCACAAGAGAAAGCCAGTGTTCTAAACAGTGGTACAGACAATCTAATGTGTCAGAGTATAAAGTGAGCACAGAGTAACAGGCAACTTCATGCTGATCTCAGGCAGAGTTTACCCCAGTAACCAAAGTAGTGCAGGCTGATTAAAATGCCTGACTGATACACTGACTGTATGTGACCCTGGTAAAACGGGTGAAGGGCATGAGGAAGTCAGATGGTTAATGACTAAACTCTGCCTCCTGTAGGACACAATACTAACACAGAGTAGATGGCCACGTAGGAGAGGGAGAGAGACAGAGAGACAGAGACAGATAAGTCCCTTCAATACTTCTTTTATGAGAGGGTCTTGGAGGTGCTACAGCAGCAAACACATCATGGAGGTCATCAGATGGTTAATAACCGAAACTCTTACACTTGGATGATACAAGAAGCAAAGACAGATATACTGTAAATTGCCATGGCGACCATGTTGGACAGAGACAAAAAGCCACATCTTGTCAGTCCTGACCTTATGAGCGTCCTGCCATACAACCACGCCACGATCAGCACTGCTTGTCGTGGCATCTCATGTCACACACCTGTAGGACTGTCTAAAGTTTAGTGCCTTACCTTTTTAAATCAGATGCTCATGGCTCCATTTACTTTTATGGACAGACAAGAACATGCAAAAAGACAGAGACAAGTGTGCATGAACAGAAACTGAGACAGACAAACATAACACAGACAAAGACAGATGTAGATGTGCAGACAGACAGAGAAAGAGTTTGCTGGACAAAAACACAGACGGGGTTGGGGGGCCCCCTCACTGGCAAGGTTCTTCAGAGGATCCCAGGTTTCTGTCCAAATTTGCGCATAATCAACTCCAGAGGAAAGGTTCATTCAGCTGCTGTTGCCATCTTATCCAAGGTGATGCTGGAGTAAAGTGTAGTTGACTGTGCTTCCTACAGCTGAGGGAGTCTCGTCAGGTCGAGTCCCAGCCTCAGTTCTCAGCAAACAGTCTGGCGCACAGGTCTGTAGTCAGCGTCCTTAGTTCAGTTGTCATGATTCATCTGTATCAGGCTGTTTTAAATCTTATTGCCAATTTAAAGAGAAATATTTTGGAACATCTGGAGGGACTATGTCTCTCGGCTGGCCTGGGAACGCCTCGGCATCCCCCCGGAGGAGCTGGAGGAAGTGTCTGGAGAGAGGGAAGTCTGGGCATCCTTGCTTAGACTGCTGCCCCTGCGACCTGGTTCCAGATAAGCGGAGGAAAATGGATGGATGGATGGATGTATTTAAGCGATTTCTCCCCTTTAAGTATCATTTTCCTATTATGAGAGGTCGAGCCAGGCTTTTGCAGCTGAGGCCCGTCAGCACTGGACCTTCTATCAAATCACTTCAGTGTTTTTGAGAAGTCATTTTATATTATTAGCATACTTGTTTGATTTAGAATCTTGTTATTGCTAACATTTTTTTCAGTTGTCTTGTTCTAATATTAGCTTTTTTTTTAAATTGTTTGATTTTAAGGTTTTTAGTAATATCAGTTCCTATTTAAAAATTCATTAATGAGCTAATGTCTAATTGTCTGAATTTAAAACTATCCAAAGTGCACTAACCACCAAATCAGGCGCCTCCAAAGCCCAAGAGATTAAAATAAAGATTGGAAAAGGAAGATAGACAGAGGCAGGCAGGTGCTGCTGCAACAAAGAAAATAATAAAAACGAGACTTACAGTTTTGTTGATTTCCTGAAAATCAAAGTGTTACTGCAGTAATACACATTCAAGCAGATTAGCCAGAAATAGTCATGACACCAGGGTCATGTTTGAGAGAGCAAGAAAGAAAGAGACACCGAAAGATCCGACACCTACCTTTTGTAAACGAACACGCTACGTTGACCGAGGATATCCAAGACAAAAATAAAATCATTTTGGCACGGCGGCCAGCTAGGGGGAGAAACCAACCAGGTTAGAGAAGTAAGGAAACGCCACATACGTTTAGTAGACAAATGTTGAAATGATGACCCAATGCTTAACGTAACAAACTGTTGTACCAGTGGCCATCTTGGACTAACGGACGGATCGATGGGTGGTGGTGAAATATCTTCATGAAAATGTAAGTAAATCATTGTGGTACGGCGACCACCTGCAGGAGAAACAACCAGGTTAGAGAAAAAAATTAAAACCACGTACCTTTCGTAGATAAACGTCATCAAAATTCTTCTTCTGGCCAGACGGACAACGTGAGAGTGAGTGATAAAGATAGACCGCACAGCAGATAAAACTCCTAAGAGTTTCTCCTAGGAGCTTTATGTGCCTCGAAGCCTAGATCTATGCCTATTACACAAACCTACTTACAGATGGCCGCTTTCGGCGAGATGACACATAAAAAATCTAAATAGTCATGGCAGAGCAGCCATGTTGGAAAGACAGTTGGGCATGGAGGGCTGGCAAAAAACAACCTGAACTAGATGAGCTGCTCATGGCACAGTAAAGTCAAACACATTTTCCTTAATAACCAGCGTTTGTTTTGTTAAGAAGCTAATGAGCTAAACATGAAGTTGCACAGGTGATCCATGGTCCTCCTGAATCCAGACGGGTTCGACCAGGTGTATTGTTGTTTTTCTGATGTTTTTCAAATAAATAAACTTTTCTTTAAGCACATAAACCACACATTCACTTCTGCAATGCAGTGGAGCTCCCACGAACAATTAGGAGGTGCCAAACCAATGTATCTGAATCAAAACACTAGGACCGAGATTACAGCGATTGACATAGAAACTTGCCGCATACTTGACTGATTTGACAAACAACTGTACTGATCATTCTCAGGGTTTAAAAAGCTTGTGGACCCGGCCCTTGATTGGATGATTGGTCTGCGGGACCACCCATTAACCCAATTCCTCTCCCGCCACTGATAATCAGACAGTGTACATTTTGCCTGTGCATATACTGGTTGTTATGTAACAGCAAGGACAGAGGTGGTGGTGTGACACTGGTCTCCATCAGCTGATCATAGTACTTCCAGTAAACAGGACATTCTTTCATATTAAGGGACAGCATGGCTTTTTGAGCACAAAGTGAACAGCCTGTACCACTGAGTGAATGCTGCCCAAAGCACCCCAGACACTGGGACACAACCTTAATATCATGTGTGATTTTATGGGATTTATTTAATCCAGTCATGAATCTACACAGTCTAGATCAAGGAATGAATTTTCAAGTTCATCTCTGCTCAGTTTCTGGTTCATAATCTAAAGCTGTCAGCTGCTGGGAGGAGACAATGTCCACATTGTCTGACCACAAACAGGCTGCTATTCACCGCTCTGTCCAACTCTAGTCAGTTATTTGTTTCAGTCATTCTTTTTCATTAAAATGGATTTGCAGTTGCAACATTAGCTGTTTCCATCTTGGCCAGTCTTGTTTGCCTTGATGGTTTTTGTCATGATAGTAAAACTGAATAGGCCTGTTTGGTTGGATAAAACGGTCCTGAGAAGATCTCAGCAGTGGGACTACTGGTGTGTAGAGGCTTTAACACATTATGAAAATAGATTTTGGGGGCAAGGTTGTAGGTTTATTCTAAATAAAATCAGCCTATATTAATTGTTTTCCAATTATTGTGTGGTTACTGAGTCAGCAGCATACTAAACCATACATTTTGTGTATGTATACATTAGCTTTATATTTGTCTGAACCCGACAACAATGGAATGCTCCAGCTGCTATTTGGAGCAGGGTTGGGTGGTTTCAAATAAAGGACAATGAACAGTGTTACCATTTTTGACCTCTGAGATTCCTGTCCAGCCTCTTCATTCTCTTTCTCTCCAAGTACAGAAACCATTTTCTCTGTGTTGCCTCCTTTCATAACACCCCAGATTACTCTCACTCATGCCCCTCCCCTCTCCATTTCCTTTTCCCATTCTTCTCTTCCATCTTGTTTATTTTTTTCAGCTCACCTATCTGTTTCCCACCATTGGTCCCTGTCCATCTATCCCACATTATATTTCTTTCCTTTTTTGACAAGACTGTATGCCAGTGATAACCTAGGAGGTCATGATAAGAATGAGCCTCGCACTCCATAAAAAAATACATGCAGGAAATGCCTCATGATCCTATACACAGTAAAGACATGAGCTCTGTATATTTAATCTGCTTTTCCATTGATGGAAGGATGTTACCACTGAGTGTGTAAAGATGAAATATATCTGATATTATATAATGTTACATCAGCTATTCAAAGTATAGTGTTAATGATGCAGAGATACACAGGCACACGCGCTGTTTGAACACAAATACTGTATGTTGTGGGCAGAAAACTGCATTGCACACAGACACAAATAGATGACAAACATATTTACACACCAACCCATAAACATATGTGGCTGCATACAGACGCACATACTAACACCTACACGGACTATATATTTTTTCGTCTGGTGCTAAAGCTTATTCAGTCTTGGTACTTTGAATTTGCTGCCCCCTGCTGAAATTAAAAGAATAACTCAGGCTTCATGTTGCACAAGCAAGGTAGCAAAAGGGACCAAGCACTGATTAGAAGTAGAAGTTTAGTATGGAGGCAGAATCTTGTTAAATTACAGAGCCAATAACAGTCCCTCTGGCTGATTTTAGGCTCTGGGCCATAGTTTAATAAAGGCTGTATCCAGTAAATGAATCATGTTTCTTTTTTTGACATTTTGATTGTATTTGATAGGAATGATACAGATATACAATATCCGAAAGAAAAACAGAAAGGGAACTATGACTTGCATAGAACTGAACTGAGACAAAGTCTGTCACTATTCTGACTTTGTCTACACATACTGTGTGGTTCTGAAAAGCCACATGAATTATTTAAAGGAGTACCAAAAGGTTTTTTTTTCTGCAGATTCTCTACACTTTATGACTTGTGACTGTAGGAAAAGCACCAGTCTTACTAATAGCATTAACAATGGCTCTTCTTTTGTTCAAGTGTCTCAGTATGCCATGGTAGTGTGACAGTGGGCCTGTATGGACAAGACCAGGACTAAGGCAGCTAAATGAGATGCATGGGTTTCCTCCTGCAATCTGAAGGCATGCAGCATAGATAAACTGTTGAGGTTACATTGCCCATAGGCATGAATATGAGTGTGAATGGTTGGTCTCTATGTGTCAGCCCTGTGATTTATGGGCGACCTGTCCAGGGTGCACTCTAGCTCTCTACCGGTATCCAAGCAGAAAATTGTTATATATTTTTCTGCTCCATATCATATGACTGTTTGTGACTGTCTATGAACAAGTTACTGTATTGGATTTGATAAAATGCCTTATCTTATTCTATCACAAATGGAGATACCAAAACCATTTCAAAGGATTTCAGAAGGAAATGTCAGCATGTAAGTGTTTTTTCAGGATAACTACACAGCTGAGTTAGGTTTAAACTAAATAAAAAGACCAGAGTCTAAACGCAGTTTTCCTTTGTAATATTTATTCTTAAAACTGAGTAAGCAGACAGTTTGTGTGTCCTGTGAATACCAAAATGTGTGTAGAACAGTACAGAATAGTAAAACACCTTTCATTATATTTCTATAACAAGATCTTTTGAGCGACATATCAAAAGTCAAAACAAAGGACATATTCTTTTTATTACAGCAATATTTTTTAAAACATTTTTCATCTCAAGAAATAGACCACAGATTTCTAGAAAGATGTAAAAATATACATCAACAGGATCAGTGTTAAATAGCAGGCTATATTTTCCAATGCACACAGCTATTAATTTGCACAAACATCAGTGAGGAGGTGATAATGTCATGATGCAACCACACCAGAGGGACCAATCACATGTTTAAGAGGATGTCACAGCTCAAGCAGGAGGGGCTTCAGTCACTAAACACTTCCTCATTTTCCCTAATTACTTACTCGATCATGCACTTCCGCAGCTCATCAGTTCCTTATTTCTTCCCCTGCTTTCTTTGCCGCCTCCTTAAAAACGGTACAGAGATGTTCTGAGTTTCATCCCCTCAGCTCCTCTCCTCTGATTGCAAATTTATCAGGAAACACAGACAGAGGAAAGAAAAGGATGGGAAGTGAGAAAGTCGGGCAAAGCAAGGAAGGGAAGGAAGGACAACTCAGAGTCATTTGAGGCTGTAATGGACTTTGATTGATCTGAACAATGAGACCAGCTCATTGAATTGTACTAGGATTAAATCAATGACAGGAACAGACTGTGCTTTCACCCATGCAAAATTAAAAGATGCACTTTTTTGTAGAGGTTTAATGCTTTGCAATGTCAGAAGAAATGTCGCAGAAACACTAATCAACAGCAGGACCATTACTGATGCATAGATCCAAAATACAAACTATTCATTGGCACCGCAGTTCTACAGCGTACAAGGCCTTGTTAAAGACCTCCAAAAGATGAAGAGAAGCCAAAGAGTGAGAGGTGGAGATGCAGAGGATGAAAAGAAGAAGGAAGGACAGTGGGAGCAAAGAGAGACAGGGACAAAGGGGCAAAATAAAAAAGTGGAATGAGGTTTTGAAATGCTCATCTTATGGCTGTACATCTTCTCCTTTATAGGCAGAGCGGAGAAGAAAAAGCAGGGGTGGAGGCACGTCTGTCACTCTGTGTTAGGCTCAGCATAATTAATGTGAAATAACAGACATCCAGTACTTTATAGGAGGGCAGCTAGAGGAGAGAAATGTGTTTTAGACCCAACCTGTGAGTCACTCACTGCTCTTTGCAGCCGTGTAAAGAGGTTTAGAGTTTAACCATGAAAATCTTATTACTTGCCCTTCAAGATGACGATATGCCTCCTGAGCAGAGGCATCTATTTAGAAAGAGCAGTGCCATGAAAATGTGTTCATTAAAACCTAACGCGATAATCAATAACCTAATAACATCATTCAATTACATCCTTTAAGATGAATGGTTTGCTTCGAAACAACATGGAATTCAAGTAAATAAGATTCACTTAGGCCTAACAAGGATCCACAGCTCTCCCAGTCACAGCTGGTTCAGGTAGAAGATTTCAGTGGCACAACTCTTTATATATAATTGAAAGTTTTACATGCAGGGAAATTCTGTGCCCTCCTATAGCCAGTACTTAGACAGACTGCAGTATCCTCATTAAACAAGCAAACTATGTAGAATGGTCCAAGCTGCTACATCTTAAAATAGTCACGTTTGGGTACCTAGTACCTAATAGAGAGGCACGGCACTTCGCCAATAAATGTACAGTTTAAGCCTTTCACAACACAACACACTGGTCTTGTTCTAAAGGCACAGACAATAGTGTGACCAGTACTGACAAGGTACCAGGGCAGGTTTTAACCACATACTGTGTCATCAAACAGATTTTGTTTTAACATTAATGGTTAGAAAAGAAAGAAACAGCTGCTTTAGTCACAACGTTAACTGAAAACAACAAATGTGTTATACAAAGTTTGTGCGGAACAGAAGTCGACTAATCATGTGATACCCCAGCCCCACCCCTTTGTTTTTTTTTATACAAAACAAAAGTAACACTCCAAGTCATTTGTTTCATTTCCTGTTTTGTGCAGTGGCGGATACTGTTGTTGTTGTTGTTTGTTGTTTTTGTTTTAGGACTCATTGTAAAGACGGCAGACAGCTTGGTCGGTCAATTGGGTGATCAGTTAGAAATGCGTCTCCTTCTCTGAGATAGTGGATATTTTCCCATCAACCTTAAGTTTTGCATCGTTGGCAGCATAAGGACTGAGGGTGGAAAGTTTCCCTCTCATTTTCAGATCTGAGCTAGGAGTCGTCAACTTCTTCATTCTCTGCAGATAGAAAAATCGAGAGAGATGAACGACCTTATTCCTTTTTCTTGCTACTTCTACAAGCAGCTTTAAGAAACAATGTGTCCAAACATCCAAAGTTAACAAATAATTGACTGATATATACAATAAACCTGCTCAGTATACTTCATCGGTATACTACATTTAAAATATATATAACTGTTGAAATATACTGACATTTAAAAACATATATTACCAAAGTGACATTTTTTTTTTACAGTTATCTTGGCACTAAGATTTGGTTACTGTTTGTGGGCCATGTGGATTTTATTCAAGACATAACCAAAGCATCACTGATGTCATTCCTCAACATTTCATTATGCTTCAGATGACTGCTCCTAATTGTCTCCTATCTGAAACCTTCAGTTTACTTATTTGATCCCCCCCTCGAGCAGTGATGTCATATCATTCAGCTGAGTCAATACAAGGTAGGTGAGTCATTTGTTAAAACATGAAACATTCAGTGAAAGTGTAATGTCTAACATTTTTCATTATTATTTTTAATCATAAAAGATGCATACACCAGTACCAGGCTTTGTAATAAAGTCCCTTGAGAGGTGGTGTGCTTTAAAGAAAAGGCTCTCATGATGGTAGAGTAGCAATTTGAGATAGTAAATGAGTGGAATGCTGACAGACAATAACGCTTCATCTATTGATTCTCTGTGCAAAGGAGAAAATTATATTTCAAGCAAACAAGGCGATGGATGATTTGGATAGTGCAGAACAAATATTTGTCTTTTTTTTCAGACAAGAAGCTACAATACAAGACCACTCATCATCCAAACCATAGTCTTATATATTTATTGTAATGATTGTTACAATGAATTGGACAAAGAAGCATTCATTCGCTAAAGCTAAATATGGAAAAACTTATGTTTTTGCTTGAACAACTACTGTATATACGGTGCCTAAAGAGAACTGATATTACACTGTAACACTGTAAAGAACACTGTACAAGTTTTTTCTATTATGATTTAAGGGACAATGTCTGAAATTCTAATGAATATAGGATTTGTCCGTGTGTGTGTTTTACCTCAGAGAAGGTGCCAGGAGTCTTCCAGATCATCCAGATAATCCCCAGAGGAATGCAAACCATTGAGGACATGGCCATGAACCAGCCAATACCATAGCCCCAGTCAGGATAAGTGTACACATTGTTATACTTCAGCGGTTTGTATTTAATCAGGAAGAACAGGAAAATTCCCTGTGGCAGGCAAAAATCATATTCAACTTGTAAATGCTGTTTCTGCCCCTTTAATTCATAATTGTCATATGGTGTGAATTCAGTTGGTATGATGCTGAAACAAACACTGCTCTAGTAAGGCCAAGAACCATACACAGTAGAAGTTTCACTGAACACAATCTAAACCAGTTGTTCCATAAACAAATATGCAACACGTTAATACTTTCTCCTAAGCTGCATTTGTGATGCACAGTTTTTTCTAGCATTTTTGCTTTTCATTAAAAAATTATCTTGCATGAGAAACTAAAAACAAACCCAACAGTTACATCCCTTAACTGTAGCGTTAATTGAAACCTATTTAAATAAATGAGAATCTTCTGTATGTCTGTCTCTCATCACTATTGTGATCAACTACGTGTCTGTGGTGGACTCACAGCACAGATGCCTGGGGTCAGGATCATCCAACACCATTTGATGAAGAAGACAGGTTTGTAGCCAATCATGTCCTCGATATTTAGGTAGAATCTATCGCTACCTAAAATGCAAATAAATGTCACTCTGCATGTTTCAGTTTCTGTATGTATCATCAAAATAATGACGTGAGTAATGTCTTTTGACAGAAAAACAGAACTGCTGACTTGATGTGGATAACATCTAGTCTGAAACGTGCTATCAAAAGAGGCTAAATAATTCTGCATTGGTGCATGTAAAATATTCTGAACTTAGTTAATATAATTGAGTCTGTTGTCAGTTTGTCTGTTTTAATTAGGCACACAGGAATTTATATACAGTATGATAACAATCAAGCCCAGAAACAATATCTAAATATTCCTTCTCCTTAATTAGGCCATATAATGAACACACTGCTGGACAGTCTGGCTTATTAAATGGAAGCACAGAGAATGACAACCTTTCCCATAATAGTGTTGCTCCTCATATCTCAGTTGAGGGACTTCTGTGTCTTGAACATCACTAAGTAAATGCTGTATGTATTTGAGTTCATTCTCCAGTAGAGGGCAGAAAATAAACGTTACTGCAGCAGGGTGGGCAAACTCCCATAATACAAGGGTTTGAGCAATGGCCTGTTTTTCTGTGCTGAAATGTCTGACAGCTATTCATCTGACAAAAGACAAACTACTCTTATCTGAAATCACAAGAGTGGGAAGTGAAAGTATGTACAAAGCTGAGACTCTCATCTTACCGTACACCCAACCGATACATATGGATTCAAATATGGCCACAAACAGCAAACACATCCCGCTGGCAGCGTACGCATCAAACAGCTGGAAGACATACATCCCTCCCTAATGAGAAGACAGGTGTCAGTTTTCTGCCACAGCCACTATATGAGCATCAGACTTGGCTACATAACTTCAAATATTAAGGGACTGATAGCAGAGACCCACTCATTCTAGGACACGCATCTACACTGTCACTCAGCACTGATATTTCATTTATCCTTACTGAAAATGAGGATTTGTCCCAACACTACCATGGTGCATTGCCTTAAGGGTTTCTAGCCAACATCTAATGTGACGTTCACTAAAAGCTATATGGTACACCTCTTGTTTGGTGTATGCAATCTTTTGAAAGCAGCACTGTTCATTATTGGTCCATTATGGCTCTGAAATATGATTCAACATCTTATTTTTGTTCATGTCTGGTTGCTGATGTTCATTCACAGCACTGTGTCTGCTCCTGGACATTACAGGAAATGTGCTTATTCATTTTCTTGCTGAGAGTCAGATGAGAAGATTAATACCACTCATGAATCTGTCCTTTCAACGTGATGCTGGATTCAGCATCTGCTTATCTTACCTTAGCATAATAACTGAAAACATGGAGATAAAATGACAATTATGGCTTTTTTTCTTAAACTGGGTTACCTACTGGGTTAGTTTTTTAAACTTTTTTGCTGTACCTTTGAATGGAAAGATATGGGTGCGCTATCTACTGTATCTTCACATTTAAGCATATTTCCCAAAAGTTGCTGTTGTTAGAATCCCAGTAGCTGTGCTTACATTTTCTCATCTACATGTCTTCACTCAAGACAGCCTATCTGTTCTTTCTGTTTCCCCAAAAAAGGCCATCATAAATAAAACCTCACATGAATCTGAGAGGATTAAATCACAGCTCTAAAATACTTGCAATGTTTTCAGTGTGGGTAGGTGAGCCTCCCCTCAGGCAATATTGTGACCCCCCAATTACCTTGATCATCACTAATGGTGTAGCCTACTATATGTTCCACTCAGGCATAACAGCGGCTTTCAGCAGTACATGTAAACACCTCTTAAGCACACTTTTGCAACACAATTCCACAAGGACTATTACACATCCACTGTGTCCAGTGTTCTTCCACATTCACACTTAAACTGTGGTCTACTCTTATGTAAAATTATTTACCAATTATTCCTCCACAGTCCAATCACAAAATGAAAACAGGCAACAATAATCTTACTAAAATAGCCTCAGTTCAGCAAAATCAGTTGCAGAGCCTTACCTCTGTACACATGATGAGGCCTATGAAGAAGGAGATTATAGACATGCCAAGAATCAGCAGCTCTCTGCGGTAGCCTCTCCTGAAGGTCTCTGGATACATGTCCACCACAGCTGTCACTAAACTCTCCACACACACAAACTGGGACATAAACAAAAACAACATCTTTAGTTCTATAAATTGCGAGGGCAGGTTTTTCAGCTAACTTTTTAGTGATAAAAATGTACAATTGGACAATATTATAGTATTAAAACCATATTTTTATCAGTGCTAAGAGCAAGCTCAGTGCTAAAGTACTAGGAATGAAGTCTAGATGTTTTCTCATTAAATATTCTAAATCTTAACAATATGAAAACACATGAATCCATGACACATTAAGTTCTCTGTGAACACACACACACTTCTTAAACTGTCTAAATAGTCGACTAAACTCAAGCTTCATTAGATTTCTTTTGCTTAATTTTCAGAACCACCTTTAAACTTATTTTTAAAGGTTGGGTCTCACCTGACTGTCCAGGCCAAGGAAGATAAGCATCATAAAGAAAAGACAAGCCCAAAGCGGCGACAGAGGCATCATAGTAACAGCTTTTGGGTATGCAATAAATGCAAGACCAGGACCTGTGTCACAGAAGAAACATCACCCACAGGAATTTTATGATTACAGCATTTTAATGGTCAGGCACGGGTTTTGTCTGACAGTTGTCAAGACAAATGAAGTATAGAAATAACCACAACACAGCCTTTAATTTCAGTTACAACTTGTTTAAAGGTTAAGGCCAGTAATTTTCTATATTAACAGTGTTACTCCCCACACAGAGACTAAAACTGACAATAAATTGCCTCTACTCACAGTTGATGTCCATCAGTGTGTCAGTCCTGGATCAGCTTATTTGTTTGTGCCATAGACCACCATTATTGTTCAAAAACAATTAAAAACACACCAGTGAAACACACCGCTGCACTGGGTGACACCTTTCTTCATTAGCAAACCATAGACCCTAGAGGGATGTAAACAAAACTGAGAGCACACGCAAGTCAAGTTGACACTGACTCTAAATCTAACTTCAGGAAATGATGGCCAGTTGAAGCCTTTGGGGCAACAGTCAGGACTGGGGTTTCATAATGAAGAGGTATGTCCCACAGTGCAGTGGTGTGTTTCCAACACATTTTTGAGCAAGAGCTTAGGTTTACCGCACAGACGAGCAACGTACTCCAGGACTGACAGCTGACAGCCATTAACTGTGAGTAGAGGCAATTCATTGTCAGTTTTAGTCTCTGTGTGGGAAGTGTTGAAAATACTATTTATACAGAAAATGACTGGCCTTATCCTTTAAGCTTCTTTTACAATTTCTTAATGTTTTGTGTACTGAGTCGATAGTCGTGTATTTGATGTCACCGTAGTCCACATAAACAGGGGCCTTATTAGACTGGTGTAACATTCTCTTCATGGAACTGAACTGGGGCTTGCTGTTACTGTTAGTACACATTGCATATCCATGATTAATATACAGTATATCTCTGTTTAACTACTGTATCTCTCTCATTGTCATATGAACAAAAGGAAAAGAGATGTGCAAACAATGAGCAATTTTTTACTATAGGTAAATCTTCACAACTGAAGAGAATAAAATACAGAAGTAATACTATAACATCCATCTTTATAATGCACATAAGGTTTCCGTTTTTGGTGAAATTCTCATAAATATATGCATTTAATTATGTTTACTAGGGTTAGGGTTACTGGAATGCATTATATTGACCACCCTTGTTGATGTACATGTGCATGTACAAAAATATAGAAACATCTCTGAATGTAATGTGAATTAAGACTGTTTCAAAATAAAAGATGGCATGACACTGAGTTATTTAGTATCTACTTACATTTGGTGACAGACCCTCAGAAACACTATCTAAAACATTAAGCTTGGTCCTCACCATGTTCTAAGATAAACATTTTAAATCTCTCACTCTGTCACAGCCTCTAAATCATTCATACTGACTTGAATAAATCATAATGCAGCGGTGTAGGACCTAGGTGAAGAGTGTTGAGTTATATAACTGGTTATGTATTTTCATTTTACCACAGTATGATGGATGGGGGTAAGAAGAATCAGACAGGCTTTCTCTGGTCCAGCTTTAGCTACACTGTAGTGTACAGCCCCATTCCAAGCTGATACTTATTTAGATTTTGATTCTGTAACATGATTGTTATTCTCTCACCAGATTCTGCCACAGCTTCGATGGGAACATTTTGTTCGTAGGCCATGAAGCCCAGCACAGAGAAGATGGCAAAACCTGCCACAAAGCTGGTTCCACTGTTCAGACAACACAGCATGATGCAGTCCCTGAGGAGCAAGACAAAAAGAAAGAGAAACAGATCACACTTACTGTGAGAGCTGTTACTGGACTTTACACTACAAGCAACACGGACAGGCATTTTGTCAATACATCAGCTCTTATCAGCCACTTTTTCTATTGGGGCTTTACTGTGTTCTTGTATTCTAAGTGTTTACAAGTAGGTCTGAGTATAACCTGATACAAAAGACAATATTTTTTACTTATTTCTATGTTGATGGCTTTCATTATCAACCATCTGCTAGTATCCATATTCTTACCTGTAGCAGTTGTTGTTGTAGGCATTGTAACTTCCCAGAGCAGTGAGACATCCCAAGCAGATGGCATAGGAGAAGAAGATTTGGGTTCCTGCATCCACCCATACCTGATGTAAAAGTGGGAATAGATTGGTGACAATTTTACTGGAGGGCTGGACATCATTCTTCCAAAAAAACAAACAAAAAAATACTCCCTCTTTTACATCTAATACTGTCTGATGACTGTGATGGCCATAGCAAATGAATCATTTTTGACCCCTTGTCCCCTCGTTTTTTTTTTTTTTTTGGCATTTTCACGTTCATTGAAGAGACTGGCATTAAGGGTATATACTATAGAGCTATATACAGAGAAAGGGAAGTACTGACATGCCACTAATTATTTAATTACATAAGAGATCTGAGAATTTCTTGTGCATTTCAACTGTGGTTTCCACTTTATCAATGCTTCTCAGCCAGAACTAGAATGAATAGAATAGGTGTTCCCATATATAAGAGATCACCATGATATGCCAAGAGGCAATACATTTTTTTAATCTGCTCTAATGAAAACCCATCTTTTTTTGTTACCTCTCGTCTACCTGATTTTCATTACCTCAGTGACTTCATAATGGAATTATGGCTCAGTTCAATCATTTCCAAACGGTGGAGCGGCATGAATCATTATTTCCATCCATCCATCCATTTTCCTCCGCTTATCCAGGACCGGGTCGCGGGGGCAGCAGTCTAAGCAAAGATGCCCAGACTTCCCTCTCTCCAGACACTTCCTCCAGCTCCTCCGGCGGAATGCTGAGGCGTTCCCAGTCCAGCCGAGAGACATAGTCCCTCCAGCGTGTCCTGGGTCTTCCCCGGGGCCTTCTCCCGGTGGGACATGCCCGGAACACCTCCCTAGGAAGGCGCCCAGGAGGCATCCGAAACAGATGCCCGAGCCACCTCA
>NW_018127881.1:600943-619350 GCF_001952655.1 Monopterus albus
CTAAGCTGGGAAGCTATGAGCAAGCCCACACCAGCCCGCCGCCTCTCACCGTGGGCAACTCCAGAGTAGTAGAGAGTCCAGCCACTCTCGAAGAGTAAGATTACAGAGCCCAAGCTATGTGTGGAGGTGAGCCCGACTATATCTAGCCGGTACCTCTCAACCTCCTGCACAAGCTCGGGCTACTTCCCCACCAGCGAGGTGACATTCCATGTCCCCAGGGCTAGTCTCCGTGTCCAGAGATCGGGTCGTCAGGGCCCCTGCCTTCATGAATCATGACTTAACACTGTAAAAGTACACCAAGTCTTTGAATCATGATTTAACACTGTAAAAGTACACCAAGTCTTTCAGTCCTAAACGTTCATACCACACTTCAGTAACTCTATTCCTTTGTACTGTTTGCTGGGGATTCACAGTGGACAGCTGTGGTATAACATAAGGTTTACTTAAACTTTCAGTATCTTATTCATTCAATACAAGCTTTTCAGGAACCTTAGCTAAGACACACAATGTAGAGATTGGTCTGTAATTATTAAGAAATGAAGGATCCCCTTTTTCAACAGTGGAAGAACATAGGCAGATTTCCATATATTAGGAATATCACTGTTGAAAAACGCAAGGTTAAAAATATAAGTCAGAGGTTGTGCTATAAAGTCAGCAGCTATATTGAGAAAATAATGATCAAGCTCATCAGAACCTGCAGATTTGTTAAAATCCAATTGTTTTAAGGTTCTGTTGCTTTCTGAGTGAACTGCTAACAAATTATAGACATCTGAAAAGTGTCAGGGATCCCCAAGCAGACTGAGACAAACTTAACTGTAAAGCTTACAGTATGTGGTTGCGTTTATTTTCTGTAAAACTGAAATATAACTAGCACGCTAAATGTAGTAAAGTACATTAGTTCCACCTAAAATGGAGTGCGGTAGTAAAAAAGTTGCATAAAAATTATATACTCAAAGTAGAAGTATCCCAGAACTGTACATAGAAATTGAGTAAAAATACTTTCTACCACTGCATTCTGAATACTGTAGGTCAACAATAAAAAGTTACATTGTTGGTAAATATAGAGTAAGCATAGGTAAGTATACGTAAAGCGGTATAATAATGCAAGGCCTTTATCACTTTCTGTGGCCTATAAAAGCCCATCGTACTGTATGTTTAGGTTTAATGTGAAAATAAGACACGGTAGTTTTACTCATGGACTACATGGGGATTTACACATGTAAGATTCTTCACTGACAATGCAGTGAAATGTGCATTATGAAACTAGTTTGTAGTGCAGCACAGGACCCTAGCACCCACAGGATAGTATGGGGTGCTAGTGAATTCAAACTTAATGCAGCATGGCTCTTTGAAAACTCTCTCACATCACCATTCAGCGACTAATCTCATTTCCCCACCGCGAAACAATTAACAAACGCACGGTCTTCGCTCCCTCCTGGGAGTAACCACGGTAACTTCTGTGACCTCACAAACACAGGACTGTTCCTGTGGAAGAACAGGCCTTTCTCTCCTAATGTTCATTAATGTTCCCTTTAGTTCAGCCTCGGCTGATGGCAGCACAGTGCGGGGAAACCTTAAAGGCCCAGGCTCAGCGAGAATCACTTGTTGATGTTGTGCCTAATTTGGTCGGCTTGTGTTTGGTTATGTTGAGACTGTGGCTCCAGGAAACTTTTCTACTGTGTAAAAGGTGGATGACATTGACTGTAAGACAGTGTTTTTGTTATGTAAATGTAACGCTCTTGGTGCTCCTCACCTTCCTCTGTTTTTATGAATGAGATCCATAGGTGTTAGATATTTATGTGAGAAGTGGAGCATTAAGACATTGAGCTGAAACAAATCAATTAGATTTCACTCCCCACTTTACTTTTGAGCCACACATGAATGAACAGTATTTTATCTGAAGCAGTTAACATGTTATATTTCATTAGGCACATGGGGCATGGTACAACAGTGAGTCACTGGGGATATTCTAAACACTGTTCTTCATCATTTCAATTTAGATGATTTTTACCGTCTAACGCCAACTCATGTTGGCTGATGAACTGAAACCTGCATTATAAATGTACTACAAAACTCAATTTTCATGCTACAACATTATAAATATTACTCCAATTTACATTTGACAAAAAAACTATTAAAAATTAGTTGTAGACATTACAACCATTAGTAATTTTATTTAATCTTATAAGAAAGATGATCTTAACATAGGTTCTGGATTGTAACATCTACACTATATGAATGTCATGCAACAGCAGATGGTCATATGTCCTGGTCATACTCCAAGAATAGCTGAGACATCTGAGACACTAGTTTAGAGCACAGTGAATGTGTATTTTAGACACAACCCTCCTCCTTGTTTGTGCAGCGTTCCCCAGTGTCTGTGTTCCTAGCTCTGTGTAAGGTATAATATGATTAGTGACCAAAGACAGGTCATAAGACATTGCAAGGATTGAACATGAAGGGAAATTACTTCATAACCATATACTGTAGAGAAGGGGTCCTCAACTACATTTGTCCAAGGGTGAGAATTTTTCTACGCAGACACCGCAAGGTTTAGACTTCCAAAAAAAAGTAAAAAATGTAGGCCTAATTACCATAATGTTATTTTTATTGCCCTGTATCAGTGTGAACTGACAGAGGCCTGCTTAAAGATTAAAATGTTAAATGAGAGCATGTGAAAAAAATGTTAAAAATGTTAAATAAGAACATGAGTTTGCTCCCATTGTTGTATGAAGCTTATCCTAAAACCACTGTGCAAACTATATTGTGCACTGGGGTGGGGGGTGTCTCTCTTTGATCAAGGTGACTGCTGCTGCTGCTGTTGTTGCACTCCAACCGGCACAAAATCCAAATACTACACATTGGTGCACAGGAAAGCAGCTCGCAAGCCTTGGTAAATAATGAATACCCTGCAGGCACCACTGACAACAGGTAAAGTCAGTCTGACCTCACTGTGCACTGCTGTTACTCACGCTTCAGTTACATTTTCCTCAGTCAAGTTTCACAAAGACATACTTTTGCTACTGCCATAGGGATATACATTTTGCCTATATTTGTATTTTATGACAGTTTGATCCAGGCAAAGCAGCTGTAGGTGTAGACAAAGTGGGCGCTGACTGTACGCTGCCACAGACCACAATCTGTTTCTGGCGGATGATCACTTTTGGTGCAGCAGCATAAACACAATGATTACAATATTTTTTAGTTGTTATTATTATTTTAAAAACACCCCCTATGTTTCCCACAGTGGCTAAAACCAATCTTAGGTTACTGCTATTTAGCGCACAACCAGCCAAACACTCACAGCATTGTGAACAACGTCTGTCTGACTCCTGCATCAAGAAGAATTTTAATGTCTTTAGAACCAATGGGTTGATGGGTTACAAATATTTTAGGGTAGTTGAAGAAAAACATTTCTAGATATTCTAAATACCAGAACATACAAATTTCCTCCTCATATTTTTGGATTTCTTTAATATACTGTGGGTCAGATCAAAAGCTTTAGAGGGCCATGTGTGGCTCGTGGGTCAGCAGTTGATGATCCATGTTGCAGCGACTGGATTTGAAGTTTTTTTGAGAAATAAATGTGCTCAATATTTATATCAATTTAAAGAATTCCAATGAACTATAAGTGACCATTACACTGTTTTATGGAAAATACTGTATATCTGACACTAACATAACCCTCTGATTCAATTTTCGTATGCATGGATGTTCTCTTATTCTTTTGAGGATCATCCTTGTTTTGCATAGAACATTTTAGTGTAATGTAAACCATGGTACATCCTTTTTATTTTTTCTGGAAATAATAAGGTCTGTTTCAAAGACATTAATTTAACCATACAAGGAACTGGCTATGACACTTTTTACTGAATGGGAAGGTTTTATTAAAGGGACTACAACCACAGTGTATTTACACTAACAATAGATCACATGACTACTGTATTTGTGTGTGAAAAGAGAGACTCTTATTAACGACCCCAGAGTAAATTATTGCTCTGCACTTCCTCTGTACTACGTGAAGATTTAGAATGTGGTTTTACAGCTGACCCTTTTACTGTCTGATTCACTCTGACTGCCCTGCAACCACAGCAGGCATCAGGCAGCATTACATTCATCAGATTGCTGGGTGAGTAAATACGTAATGATGATAACACATTCACCATAACAGTTTTTTGAGGTTATACTGTAAAATGTCAGTGTAGTTTAGAGCTGTGTCCACCTCTCCCTGTCACCCAAAGTCAGATATTGCAGGTTTAGGTTAAGTTAAGAAACTATTAAGTGGGATAATATACTGTTTCGCTGATGTTCTCTCTTTTTTGTTTGTTTGTTTTTTGTTTTTATGTCGAATAATTGTACCACACGACAACATCCTGGTTCTTAATGTTTTGGATATTAAGATATTTTGAAGCAAAACAAAACAGAGTGAGATTAAGTTTGAAGGTGGAAGGATGGAAGGATTACAGCAAAAACTAGGGAGTATGAGAGAGTGAGAAGGGTGGAAATGAAGGATGATGCAAGGTGCAGGGTGAGAAGGAGGTAGACAGCCAGAGAAACAAAAGTATAGATGAGGTTCAGGGGTGTAAAAATAGCAGGTAACCTACAGCCACACACACTCACTCCACACAGCCTGCTGGACAGAACAGAGCCCTAATTGTCCTTGAGGAAGCTAATTTAACACTGGTGTCAGAAGTAATGGCTTCCTCTGCCAAACAGCGGCGCTCCTTTATCACCCTCCTTCACTCTCCCTGTGCCTCTGTTTGTCAACCTATTTTTTCTCAATCCTTCACCATCTGCATGCATTACAGCTTCTCCCAATTTTCTATATTCCCAAACAATCATCTCAATGGACAACAGCTTGAGAAACTATTAAAAAAGAAGAGCAACATCAAATCAGGCTTACTCTTGTGCTTAAACAAAGCATTCTTCTGCTCTGGAAGCATTGCCTGGAAGTGCCAGGAGTTTTATTTACTATAGAAATATAATATCAACCCACCTTAAAATAATCTTTCCTAAATGCATTGATATCATATGAAAAATAACTGGTAATTAGTACAGTTTATCAAAAAGTTAACATTTCATGCTTTAAGTCTTCATATATTACAGGCTATCATCCAAGTTTGATGGCATGGTACTGTGCGTTCATAACACTATTCTCACCACAAGGAGCAACAGACTGGCTCATCTGGATCTACAGTTACAGATTCAGTCAAGTTTCCTTGTTATCACACCCACAGCGCATCACCTCATGGACTATTGCCATGAGTGTAAATCAAATGTTTCTACAAAATGGTAAATGGACTGTATTTATATAGCGCTTTTTTCCAAAGCGCTTTACAGGGAGGTCATACCACCATTCACCCATTCACGCACACATTCACACACCGATGACGACAGCTGCCACACAACGGCGCTAATCAAGCCACCGGGAGCAATTCGGGGTTCAGTGTCTTGCTCAGGGACACTTAGGCATGCGGGGAGACCGGGAGTCGAACCACCAACTTGCTGGTCAGCGAGACGACTGCCCTACCTCTTGAGCCACAGCCATCCCAGCTGTTTCATTTTGTTTTTTCCCATGGACCTGTACCACATGAATGAAGTAGGACCTTTTTGATTTTCCAATAACGGTGTGGACTCATGCACCTCGAAATGCCATTTCATATATTGAGAATTATATGTGATTAAAAATGTTTATTTACCCCATGATAGCTGGCATCTCTCCTTTCTTAATTTCTAATTAATCTCTTTTGTTTGTTTGCATTAAGCTATTGATTAGTTCATTTTTTATGCTTTAAATGCTTTAAACAAGTTTTTTAACAAGGTTTATCCACATACTATTTCCATGTAGGTATTTATTCATCCATCCATCCATGTATCTGTCTATGTATGTATCTATCTACAAGTTCTCACAAGAAGGATGTGATCAAAGAGAAGATTCATTTTGAAAGTTTAAAAGATTATATATAAAGGGGACGTTATTATAAAATAGGCAGGGAGATCACAGTGAAGTGATGTGTTCAGTGAGTGCCTGTGTTTAACATTAACATTAATTTGTACTAATGTGTACTAATATAAAGTTTCTTAAAGGTGCCCTTTGGAGTTTTCTTGGAAAACAATTAAAAGTTATGTTAATATTTAGTGTTTCCCACCAGCGCTGCTATGCATTTCTCTCCATATAGAACATCAGCATCCATGATTATTATTATTGCAGATTTTAAATTCTGCATTGTTTACATACTTGTTTCCTACTGTAGCTTGTAGTGCTCTTCTTCACCTTTGCTGGCACATTGTTACACTTATTTGCTTTTAGCACAAACAGTTGTCAGTCCAACTGACAGTAGAAAAATGTGAAACTGGCAGCAGGCGTGAGCATCGTGTTGCCTGTGTTCTCATACTCATGACAAGGATCAACTCGTAAAAACTCTATAGCGGCACCAGTAGTCAAAAATGAATGGGTACTTTTAAATCCGGCCATACAGTATCATAAATGACAATATTTTGCTGGCTATAATTATTGGTAATTTTTTTAAAACTTGAACTATGAACTGAATCTGCATTACTGTCACTTAGTCCAGTTTGTGGTGGAGAAACAACCTTGCAAATTGTAGTTTTGATGTTGTGTGATGTTGACAGTAACCTGAAATTTATTTCCCTTTTCCTTTCTGGTAATATATAAAGTAATACATTTGCATTTTGCCACTGAAATAGGTTTATCCACATACTATTTCCATGTAGGTATTTATTCATCCATCCATCCATGTATCTGTCTATGTATGTGTCTATCTAGCCGCTCTGATTCGTTCTCTCTTTCTCACTCAAACTCCTCAGCTATCTCGATTTGCGTTGTCATGACTCCCCGTCCATTGACATTTTCTGGTCCACTGTTGCCTAGCGACCTGAGCCGTCTGTCTTTTCCAGACAAGGTCAAGGAGTCTGTACTGTATGTGTGCGTGTACCTGTCTATATGAATTATATATTAATGCACCACCTCTGTTAGCCTCAAATCCAGTTATTTCAACTTCTCCAAGTTCTCAAAGCTCATTATTTACCTGATCATGTCAATCTTGCCTCCCCATTGAGCCATAATGCCACTGCCACTAAGGTGAGCTGGATTACCACCTAGGTGGCAAGTATCTTTCTTTCTGTATGGAATAGCCAAACAAGTAGTTGCTTAAATGATGAAAATTGTTAAAACAAACAACAAAAAGAATGGATCCTCTATCACATTACAGTAACATTAACACCACCCGTCCCCCTGGCAACAGGTGGGGTTGAGGCAGGGGTAAAAGTTCATTCCCAGGAGTCTTGCCTCTTTAAGCCTTCAAGCTTTACTTTGGTACCTTCAGCCTTTCATAGATACACTGACTACACTGCCAGCAGTTTGAGACAGCAGATCAAATCATCATTATGCTACCTTTAGCTTCCAGGTTCAAGAAATACAGTGTCCATGATATGAAGCATCCCACAAAGCCCTGTCAGTACCACAAGGGGTTTCTGGATGTGTGCTACCAGCAGCATGAATGTAATAGCAGCCACAGGATAGTAGTAGCTTCTGCAACCTTGACATGTTTACCAGCTATAGCATATGAAACTACACATTTCCCCCATTTTTAATAGCTGCAGTGGGATGTTTGATGTTTACAAGTGGTGTTTTACACATATCAGTCTTTTGAAGGTTTTTACTCATTTACCAGTAAAGGATACATACAGTGGGTCCAAGCCTACCTGAGGATCCGAGAGACGTGAAATGTCTGGGTAGAGGTAGAACTTGATGCCATCATATGCTCCTGGCAGCGTCACTCCTCTGATCAGCAGGATCAACAACATGAAGTAAGGAAAGGTAGCTGTCACATACACAACCTGCAGGTACAAATATGAGTTTAGGAATTCATTTAGATACAGATTACACACTGAGTCACTGCCAGAATTTGCAGCAGTTGCTACCTGATATGATGCAGACAAAAAACTAAGTCAAAATGAAGTGGTGAAAAGCAAAAAACCCTACCAAAAAAAAGTCAAAACTTAATAATGTCGAGCTTTAACCAACATGGCCACCTCCTCATTACCTCATTTTTAAACTGCTTCGGGAAGACACTGATTTAACTGGACTGAAAGAATCCCAAGCAGAAAATAGGTTGTGGTTTTGTGCCATCTTTACAGTTCCATAATAACATATGACTGTTAAGATCCAAAGGTACGAGGTAATCATGGGTATGGCAGTAATCTAACAACACATATTCTGTTAGAACAGAAAGGAGAGTGGATACATGATGAAGAACTAGGTTAGACATAGGACTGCAGCTAATATTTTTGTTGTCCCACACGAACACACAGTGTGCTTTAATGTAAGAGCTACAGTGAAGCAATATTCAGTGTTGACAGTTGACTGTTTTTGACAGTTAATTGCTGTATGTAATTATATACTGATGGGAGTCAGAAGTGGATTTTTACAATTCATATAATATGATACAAAACTCCACAAATAGTAAGTTAGAGTAACAGAGCAAAAAGGATTTCAAATATGGCTGTAGATATATACTGTGTTTATGTGTTGCATCATGATATAAAAAGTGTGATTATTAGAAAACACAAGGCACACATGCAACCTTTCAGAGGCATTCTTAAAAATGTGTTGTTTTGTTTTTTTTGTTGGTGTTTTTAGCCAAACATTGCTAATACATACAATATGTGTACAGCAGTGTTTGACATGTCATACCCCAAGCTTACAGCACCACAGCCTGGAACCCAGGGTCAGGCAATAAATTGGAGTATCAGGCACAGTACCAGAGTCAACTTCACTAAGGTAAACACCACACATAGCATCTGTACAGTAGCTAATGCTTCCTATCCATCAAATCAACACTCCCTCTTTTATTAAACTTTGCAAATTTTGCAGAATTGTGCTCAACATCTCAAGACTCTTAGAAACCCCTTGAACAAAGACTCTGGGCTCTTGGAAGGCGGAGGCAGGCAACATACATCCCCTGGCTTGCTGGCATCCAATCAAAATCCAATTGAGGACAGAACAGGACATAACAGAGCCAGGCCAGGGGACTGAAAAGAAAAGAAGGCTCCTCTGGCCCCGGCTCTTAAACAGGAGAAGCCCAGAGGAGTGATGCTGGCAGTGTGGGAAAATGTGCTTCTCTTTGAAGCATGCACAGAAGTGCATCACACACATGCACGCACTCACACGCACACGCACAACTTCATTCACAACATAAAAATGGGTGGTCACATGCTATAGACACAAATAAAATGGACCATTCACACGTGCAAGCCTAAAGATGCAATATTGCATGCAAGCACACACCATACGTGCAGTACTGTGTTACTATGAAATCAATGCAGCTTAATCAAACTCCAGAGAAGTTCGGTCATTGTTAGAGCATGGGGAGGAAACAAAATGTAATTTAAAATGTTACTTATACCTTTCTGTGTTCTCAGTCATTCAGAAATTGAAAACATTTTGCTATTCAAAACAACTAATCATAAAATCTGGAATCAAAATAACGCTATAGAAATAAAGGGAATCATATCCAAGGTAGTATCTCAACAGTAAGAATCCATGAGATTTAGTGAGAGTGTCCAAAGTGTGGAAAAACCTGCCTCCTGCTCAACAGTTCCCTCTTTTAATTTTGTCAGAGAAAATGACTACACATCCTAAACCTTCTCTGCCTCTTTCTTTCCATCTCTCTGGAGATGAAAAGGACAATATTCAGTCTCTCCATGAACTTCTGATGCTCCACATGCTTCTTCCAGCTCACCCTGGGTAAACATTTAAGCCACCACAAATTTACTGGTCAAACTTACCCCTGCCTCGATAAATCTAATAGCAGGGCTTAAATGTGAGAATGGCTAGCGAGTACGGCCAACAAAAGCAAACAGCTTAGTAGAGTTGGAACTGAATGGGCTGTAGGGTCTGGGGAGAAGAAAGCACCTCTCTCTCGCAATGAGCAGGCTGTGGTTAATTTCTTATAGCGGGAGAGACAGAGAGAGAGGCAGCAGAGGCAGAGGCTGAGGATATACTCTGCATGCTCCTCATGAACGCTCTCCTTTCCCTCACTGAATACAGGAATCAATCTTGGACTGGCTGCTAAAGCCCGGCCATGAAGAAGCATTCCCCTTCTTACTTCACATCCAGACAAAAGACACTTCAGGGAGATATAGGCATTGCCGCCTAGTTGTTTTCCCCCCTGTGATGTAGAATGTGAACCCATTAATTTTTCCTCACACACCTCTTGTCTTTTCTCTTTACTCTCTTTCTTTCCTCATCTCTATCTCTCAACTCATTCTGGCCCATTGAACCTGAGGAGTTTCTTAAGGGCTACTGAGCGCCTGAAGCAAGGTGCAGAGCCCTTACTTTGTCCTCAAGACTGCTAGAAGAGACTCAAAGACGAAATTAAAATGGAAAGGGTGATTTGAGGAAAGGTAGAAGTGGGAGGTGCAGACACTCTTTTAGTCCTCCACTTGCAGGGGGGAATGCAAGTGGCTTGAGTTGTTTTGATGACAAGAAAGAAAAAGTGCTTTAGCTTGTGGCTGTTTCCATGTGTAAAATTAAAACTGCTCCAGTGAATAAAAACTGAGAGCGGCAGTAAAATAGCATGAAAACACATTCATGTATAAATATGAAACAAAAGCTGGACAGAGAGATAACAGCACACATTACACCCATTACGTGAAATCACCAGGTGATACTCACTCATATGTCTGTATTTCAGTAGAAACAGTTCAACCACACAGACCCAACCATACACACACAGTCACAATAGTGAACCTGTTCTGTCTTACCTTGCCAGTTGACTTGGGTCCCTTCCAGATGCAGAAGTAGCAGATGAACCAGGCCAGGGCCAGACACATGGCCAGCTCCCAGCGCATTCCCCCCATATGCTCAATACCATCTGATATCTTCAGTACTCTGCGTCTGTTTTGGTACAGAAAACACATGTTTACTGATTTGCATTTGATTTTAAGGCATTTAGTTCAGCCACAGGGATTTGGGCTAATATATGACAAAGTACAAGCTACTGAAGATGTTTTCTGAAAAATTTAAAGCAGTATTGCTTCATGGAACACTGAGCAGGATTACAGGACAATCGTATTCACTCTCTGGGATTCATGCTACAGCCACCTTTCCCCTCCATTCATGTGGGCTCGGTGCTCACCTGAACACTGGTAGTTGAAGATGCAACTTCAGGTTAAGATTGTAAATATGCAAGTAGCAATTGTGGAATTAATTCTATGAGGAACAATGCAAAGTGATTCACTTTCCACGTCTTATTTGATCATGTAGAGAGAGCAAAGTGCAACAACAAGGCCTTCTCCCTTCTACTGTCTCCTCTGCTTTCAATGTGAGAAGCCTCCCATAGTTGGTAAAACTGCAAAAAAAACACATCATCCTCACTCTACTGACTATAAGCTCTTACCAAATGTAGTCAGTGAGCTATGGGATCATATCCAACAAAAAGAAGGTGTCCTAAATGGGAGGACACCTTCACTGACGTACTCCTGATGACATGGTGACAATCCTGCACGACAAAGACAGTAACCAGCATTGCAGCTCTACCTGCAGATACCATTTGCTTCAGATCCGACACTTTGAGCTGCTACTGAAAGCCAAGGATGTCCTGGTGCGACAACACAGTGGCCTACATCAACAGGCGGGGAGGTGTCCGCTCTGGTTCACTAAGGTAGCCATGAAGAACTAGTTCAAATTTGTCATGTTGAGCCTTCAGCCCATAAAAGCTCCATGTTTAAATGATGGTCAAAGTACAACGTTCAGGAGTGGCCCACCATTAGACAAGTCACCTAAGCAGTGTGAGCCACATTAAAGCGCAGTTCAGCAGAATTCCATGAATCATTATGTCAGTTCGCCATGGCCAGTTTTTACTCTGCTGCACCTCCTAATTAGGTGGAAACTAAACTGAAGTAGCTGTCAGACATTTTGGTGGCCCCCAAGAGCACAATATCATCAGGTAAACAGACATACACCAGCTGAGAACACCTTGGCCAACTATATTCCTCTGCAGAGAAATCACACCGTCTGATTATAAGTTGCTGACATTGTGAATTTTCAATAGTTATTCAGTGTAATAGGTGTAACAGCATGAATGCAATATGCAGGGCACGTTATCAGCAATGACATCATAGCTTGTCAGTGGTGGTGAATCAACAGCATGTTTCCTGTTGAAGTATAGCCCAGCAGCAGCATTCATAGAGGATGAGAAGCGAGAGTTGGACCCACAGAGCTGCCAAATCTTTGCCACCGAGTTCACCCCTGGAGCTCCTGACCAGCTATTGATCATCATGACATGTTCTTGGTGGCTGGCCATAGCCTAACTCCAACACAGCCTCCCTGTCCCTCCCTGGCCAGCTGAGAGGGCAAGATGTGAACACTAATGTGTGTAAATATACTTGTGCGTGTACTGAAGTGTGTGCCAGTTGGTTTTATATGGGCTCAAAGAGCCACATATGTTTTGTGTGAAACTGTATTTCATGTGCTAATTATTTCTTGAGTTGTTGAAGTCACCAAAGGCATGCATTTTTCCACATATCTTGTACTATATTTTGTCTACTTGTAGTGCAGCAGTACTCTAATACTATCAAACATATACACTAAGATATCTATTTTGAAGTCTAAACCTACACAAAAATCCACATAGATAGATAAATACAGCTTGTTTAACATAACAGCTCCAGTATTTGTTTATACTGTATATGCAGGGGGAAACACAACAGTCTGTCTTGGCACAGATTAAACAAGGTTTTTGTCAATTGCTATTTTTGCCAGCAACATGGTGATTGGCTCTTTGGGCAAGTTTTTCTCTGTGGTTGTGTTTGTGTTGTTAGCTCAAATCTAACTTTCCCACTTAACTTTGATTTAGGTGCAAGAATACAGATAAAAATTTAATGTTAACTGTTGTGTTTGCAACATATTTGAAAAGGTTCATAGTGTAAGTGAGCTGAATATTAGATTTGACCCACCAGTGTAAACATAGCCACTGGCAGTGAGACAGGAAGTGTGGTCAGCATTACACCCTGACAAGGCCTGATCCACTGCCACACACATGGCTCTAGCTGGGAGACAGCTGGCCTACAAAGGGCCTGCTGACACACAAATATGAAAATAGCTGACTAATTATTGGGTGAAAGGTTAAGGGGGGCGGTGGTCTGTGTGGCAGTCTGGAGCTGTCATAGACTCAGCTTTTCAACAGTATGGTAGATAATGACAAAAAAGGAGCACCTGAGATGTTGAAGACTGCTTGATCTGATAGTGCATTTACTCACTGTGTTACAGGGCAAATGACATTTATATGAATAATTTGTACCCACAGGGATAAAAGCCACCATTATTTTGAGTGAACATGAAGATATGTTGAAAAAAGTTTGGAAAAAAAAAAGTACTCACTCCCAGAACTCAATGACTGGAGAGGTTGCGTTGGGGTTTGTGATGTTGGTGGCGTTTTCTCCATAGTAGTCAATGCAGTTCTCTGTAGAAACACAACAACCACATTTTGGGAGTGTACTGCAGATGCAAGTGCAAATATGGCACTAAACATGACCATCTGATTGTGTCTGATTTTTCTAACCTTTCCTTGAGAAACAAAAAAGGATGTACAAGATGATCTGTGGTTGCAAGAAGATTGTCCTGCCTTATCCATTACTCTCTCCACCCACCTGTATTCCAATAGTGCCCACAGCCAGCCCACGGCAGCTCGGTGGTGAAGCAGTTGAAGAGGTAGAAGATTGCCCAGGCTAGGATCACTATATAGTACACATTTAGATGAGCTTCAATCACCTGCGTTGCATAGCCAATACCTGAAGAAACAAAGGGAAGAAATTATGAGTGCATGGCTAGATTTTCAAATGATTGCAACTTTCACAGCTGCAGGGACCAAAGTTAGTGAGACATCTGTAGATGTCGATAGATTACACAGCTAATAAAAACTGGTTAAAAATCAACAACAGCAAAAAACGCAAAATGATGTGTGTGTGTGTGTGAGTTTCATCACCTACCTTGTTTCAGTTAAAAAGAAGTGTTTTAAATTATGAAAATCCTGAGCACAATGTGCTAAAACATAGAGTAAGTGAGTGTGTTTTTACCCTCAAAGAGCGGGCAGACTTTCCTCCAGCAGGTGATGCCTCCTTCACTGGTGAACTGACCCAGGGCGGTCTCCAGGAAAAACACAGGGATACCACAGCACACAAAGAAGATGACATATGGAACGAAGAATGCACCTTTATGGATACAAAAGGAAATACATACGAAACATGAATATCACATAATCTACATTACAATAACAAGCCCAACAGCATACCAGTTCAAAGTGTACCTTAACCCATTTACAAAATTAGCTTTTATAAATGCCTACAGCATGTAGGGCTCAACTGACAAAGTTCAAATGAAAGCATTGACTATTATACCACCCTCACACTAGTGGATAACCTTTTTAGACAATGAGGAGGATCCATACTGTGCAGTCTAATGTTGACCTAATGAGGGAGCCCACCTCTTTTATTGACATGATGTTACATAAAGGATAAATTAATAAAGGGCATCTTGAAACTTGTGTTGCCTTCTCAGTTTTTAAGGAAAGCTTGTAATGGAAATGGACCTCCAGGTTTGGTGCAGTAGAATATAAGAGAGCTTGTCTTACCTCCTTTACTCAGCAATGGGTCTTTTACATTTTAACATTAATATCCTTTTCTACATATTTATCTGATCACAGATAATATTTGCTTATGTGTTTCCAATGTTGCAACATACTGTATGTTCTTAAATGCAGAGTATCAGTATTACCTTCACCTTCCTGCAAGGGAGCTTGTCCTATGCCCACCAGTTTTCTAACACAAAAGCTTCTCCTCCCACCTCCATTCTCTGACAAGCAACTGATTTGTGTCCATCCTACAGGCACACCTATGGAAAATGTCCCTACCTCCTCCATTCTTGTAGCAGAGGTAAGGAAACCTCCAGACATTGCCCAGCCCAATAATCTCTCCAGCCACAGACAGGACAAACTCAATCTTGTTGTTCCATTGGCCCCTCTCATTGTAGTTCTTATTGTCTAAGCTGGAACTGGACCCCTCCGAGTCTCTGCCATCCTCTGGTTTACCGTTTATAACGGGCCCGCTCTTCTCAGCTGTCATGACTCTCCAGCAGCCCGCTGAGAAAGTAAAGGTGAAAAAGATGTTTTTTTCTTTTCAAAGTGACCTCATAACCAGAACTTGAAATGGATTAGCAGCTTTTTTTGTAATCTGAATCTTTTCTGGGGAATATAAATAGGAGCAAACCCAGTTCATGTAAGAGCCCAGTCTTATGTAAAAAGTCAAAGCAGTCTAATTAATTTCCACCGATTATGCAGCTGCATGTCCCTTTAATCAGCCTAAATCAAAATAAAAAAGAATCATGTGAAATTAAGCATAGTGGCACATTAACTATTGATTCTGAATTCTAAAATAGAATAGAATAGAACATTGTGCATGAATGCTCTTCAACCAGAAACAAAAACAAGTTTTCAGTAAAATTTAGACCTAACTAACCACTAAATACTGTGAAAGCTGTACTCATGGCATAAAAAGCACAACTGCCATTGCAGGCATACATGAAAATCGACCAACCCACTCATTATCTTCTTACTATTATGTAAGTTGTAGAGTAGTAAGAAGTTACAATCACATGTCAATCAAACAGGAAAAGTGGCAGAATCTAGCGTGTAGGCACGAAACAAAAATGATCGTGCTACCAGAAATCAAGGACATGTAACTTGAGTCTCTCTACTCACCAGTCTCCTATAGAACAGTTGCAAACCTCCTTTTGGCTCCCGCGATGATGCGCACTAACAATTGCCTTTACAAACCACAGGATGGTTAAGCCTGATCAGGGCGGTGAAAAAGGAGAGAGGGGGCAAAAGAGGAAAGAGAGAACAATCTGGATCCGCGTTGAGTGAAGTGCTTTTGCTGCCTCTCTCTCGTCTATATAAAGGAAGATGCCAGACGTGGCACAGTGACGGTAGATCTAGCACCAGACGATGGATAACCCGCGACTGCGCTCCCACTCTCCAAGCGGTCTGCTCTCAAGCGCCTCTACTTGGATAAAAGCCATGTGGTAACCCTTCTAGCTCTCACATCAGCGTCCCCCCTGTCAGAGATAGCAGGGTGACAAGGGGAGACAGTAAAACAGTAGCAGTGCTGTACGCTGAACCACTGGACTTAGAGATGTTCTAAAAATAAAATTCACATGTTAACTCGCATTAAATGCCTTTAAATCACTCAGTGAAGTGTGGCTAGAACTGTGGGCTTAGTCAAATCAAGTCGAGTAGTAAGCTAGAAGGATATAAAATTAATCAGTTAATATTTTCATAATGAGCTGTGTAACATGAGGACTTCTTGTTTTTCTCTGTCTCAAATGATGTAAACTGAATAACTTTTGATATGGGGGTGTTGATAAATCACCTGTTAGGTGGCAGCCCTTGATAAGCCATGTACTGTACAGTAAAATCAAATACCTGGCATTCCAGTGCATTACTCAAAAATAAAGTCATAAAACTAAAGTTTTTTTGGTTGTTTGTTTAAGTCTCACATACATCATACATCATCTCCATTAATGTATAGTCATAAATTCAGCATGCACCCAGTCAGAGTAATTTCAGAACCAATTATTAAACTTTGCTTCTTCCAATGCTGAAAACATTGCAGCTTTTAGGGGCACATTTCTCAAGTGCCTTACATTTGAATTCACTTTTAAAGCTGCTCTTTTAAGAAAGAAATATGATATAATAAAACCAATATCAAGTCTACGTTACCATGGTAAATATTATATTGAATTTTGTTTATCACATATGTTGGTATCTGCTTATACTGTGTTTTGGCTGATTAAAAAAAAAAAGCATTACAGCAAATTATACATAAATTGACCACCAGAGGGTGTTGACCGATTTACTTTTCAACTGAAAAAATTTTTGCTCACAGTTCTTTATCTATAAAAATTTAAAGCATTCTTACCACAAATATTATTTAAATGTATCAGTTTTGTTAAACTAATATCATACTTCTTGAAACTCTCACAGATTGTTACTTTTATTGACATCGTATTGATCGGGCTGTAGGCAGAATGAACATTTACAGAACACAACTTAGATTAAAGTAATGTCTGTTCTCAGTGGAAGGCTAAACGCTTTCTTTTACCTGAGGTGTTTGTTGGGTCAAGACTTGTGGGAAGTGAAGCCCTGTTCTTCACAGAGGCAGTGACCCTGTTTGATTTATGAATTGATGTCAACAGTTTGTCAGTGCCGTTGCTCCTGGGCCTTTGCTCTCAGCATACCAACTCACACCTCTTTGTCCCCTCTGGAAGTCACCCTGCACCCGAGCATACAATATGAATGGATTTCCTCATTTAAAATCACTGAACACAACAACAAATTGTGAGCAGCTAATGATGAATGATCAGCCCATCATAAAGTCTTAATAACCCATGCTGCTTGGAAAACAGTTGTTTCCTTATGGGTTTAAAAAGGGAGTTTGTATGGTTTATAAGGTTTGCTCATACACAAGTTGATTGCTTGGTTTCCAGGCGTGATAGACTCAGTGCACTAGGAACTCCCCTGACTCTAAAAGCCTGACCTAGTCTCTAAGAATCCCTTCACCCAAGGTCACTTGTCATTAGAAGCTTAAAGGAAGTGCCCTGCATAAAAAGTATGGCCACCCAAAAAGTGGTTGGCAAACATTCACTGTGTTTTCAGGAAAAGTCAAGTCCTTTATTTATGTTTCCCTGTACAACATTATCAGACAGGGACTGTTTGAAGAAAATAAAATAATTTCTTGCCGGTATAGTGCTGCTTCAGAAGACTTTTTCTGCTACTTTGCTCTGTAAGCTTTTCAGAACTATCACAGCCCTTAAAAGTACTGCTTGTAGTCACAGAGAAGGGATTTTGGTGATAGCCACATACACAGAAAATAGCTTCCATTGACAAATCTCCTGCTCAAGTTATGAAGGTCAAGAGTCAGTTATAGGGTACAATATGAAAGAGATTGCTTCCAGAAGTCATATGTCATAAATAGTAAACCTTTCATCCCAGCACTGGATGATTTGTTGTCAAGATGGTAACAGGTCGTTCTCCTCAACCATTATCCTTCTGGCTTACTAACTCCAGAACAGACAGGATGTTTCAAAGTGACTGGCCGCCTCGCTCCTGAGGGACCACAGAACTGTTGTTTCTTTGGTTGTGGGTGTCAGGAGGGATACCAGTCTCACTGCAGTCCAGTTAAGACCATGTAAAAAAAAAAAAAAGACGTGTTGCTAAGATACAGTACCTATCATCAGCTTCTTACAAGATGAAGTGAGCGAGGGCGGGAGAAGAAAAACAAAAAAAGATATTAGATAAGTGGAAATAAAGACCTGTAGGTAGCTAGAA
>NW_018127881.1:619364-622907 GCF_001952655.1 Monopterus albus
AAATAAGAGAAGCAGAATAGAAAGTGAAGGACAGCGAGAGGAGAGTGGATAGAGTTGTTTGCATTACTCCTGGCGTCTTCTGACATGATGTTGTATAACAACTTTTTTAACTCATTTTCTGAATTCTGCCCAGGTTTTCTCTAAATGTTTTTATAGAGGATTTCTAAGCATTTGTATTATTTTGCTCAGGACTGAGAAGTGCATCAAAGGCTCATGAATTTTACACTCTTTTACACCCATTATTTACCAGTATACCCACTACCTGAGACAATAGATGAATAGATATGGCATCACCTCTTTGTAATATGCAGTGTCTTGCCCAAGGACACTTCGACACGTGGGCTGAAATTTTACAGCTGAAATATATGAAACATCTGAAACACTAAATAAGAAGTTATAGTCAGAATACATATACTGAAAATGATAAAATAGAAGTTCTGAATAAAGCTGAAGTGTCAATATGTTTAAATGAAAGCACTAAGAAGAGTTGAAATGTCAGTGCCGGTGTTTATGATGGACTGAGTTGAAAGTATCAATTAAAGTGGAAGACTTGAAACAAACTACTAACAGTTCAAGTGTGTAAACTAAAAGATGTTGTCAGTTGAAGTGGAGTTTTTTGCACAAATTTGTTTGACATGTTTTGAACTGAGCCAACTGAACACAAGGACCCAAAGTGACAAAAGACAAAGTCATAACTTCAGCCAGATCTGACATTCAGTGCCCTGCCATGCAAATGCTTTGCCAAGTGAATAAACCTCCATCTCAATAGAGACACCACCCCACATCTTCATATCAACAGCAATTTGTTTGAGCAATTCAACAAGATGCCCCAAGAACATTTAAACACGGGTCATTTCACCTCAGACGGCATTGATGCACAATTTTCAGCAACAACAAAAAGAAACTGCGAGGGAAAGTGAAGGGAAAAGAAGCTAGGGGAAATACTAGACAAAGAGCCCAGCGCAACAGACCCCAAACTCAAGTTCAACAAACTAGCTGCAGCCAATCCATTTCATCTATTCAGTCCACTTGGATTCAGTGTTTCTTTTATCCTCATACAATAATTAGTGTGGTATTCAACAAAAGGTAATATTTGTCTTCACAACAATATTATGACAGTATCAGATAACAGCGTAGAACAATTGTAGTGTGATAATTCCGGCTTAAACATCCACATGGACATGCATGCACACAGTCACACACTAGTATATGCACACTGACCCCACCTTACTGCTTTCCTTGGAGAGCCCAGTAGCTTTCTTTGCTTGGCAGGAGAGGAGAGTGGAGTAGCTACCAACCAGGCCACCCAGTAGTGAGCGAGACCTGCCAGCTACACCCCCGAGCACATGCCAGTAGAGCTGAGAAGGCTGATATTGGTATGTTGAATATTAATACTGTACTGTCAGGGACTAATGATTGTGAAACAGCATGCACTTTAATAAAGCAGCAACACATACAAATGCATCACTTTCTAAGTGAAATCTCTTCTCTAAATTACATTAACCATGATATCACTAAATATATAATATAAAAAGTGCTATTTATATGGACTCTACTTTTCAAATTTTGCCTTTCATTCACCTGTTCGCACACACACACACTCACACACTGATGGTAACCTAGCCAGCAGGACCAACTTGAGGTTCAGTGTCTTGCCCAAGGACACTTCAGCATGAGGACCAGAGGAGCTGGGGATTGGACTGCCAAGCCTGGGATTAGTGGACAATGCGCTCTACCTCCTGTGTCACACCCCCCACACACCCCAACTTTCACTCTCAAAGTGCAGCTGAGGCTGATGGGACTTGATGTGACATAACAGGAGACAAAGAAGACTGCAGCTTTGTTCTTTTAAATTTTTTTACTGTCAGTCATTTTTTTACATTTACTACATTTTTTCTAAGTTTGACCAAATATGCTTTTGCATAGCTGGAGGAGCACAGCTCTAGGGATAGAAATACTGGTCTGGTCCACTGTCTAAACAAATATAAAATGTTTTAAGAGTTTGCTAGGTGTAAAAATACTGACTAAAGAGTCAGTATTGATAATTGTCATTTTCACTCACACAGTCAGTGGCTTGCTAAGCACCAGGGCAACAATTTCATTCAGGCCATTCATCCTGCAGATTTCTCATGGGAGACTGAAAATATTAAAACTGATAGTTATGCATTTAGCTATTCTTAGTTCTAGTTTAATACTCACCTACCAGATAGCTTTTTTATGCATGAACTATTACTACAATGAACAACAGTGCAATGGCAGCGGACCATGAGTAATGAAGACAAACTGGTGATATCATACAAACAATGGCTGCTGGTGATATTTCTCTCTCTCTCTCTTTCTCTCTCCTCTTCAGCTCATCCTTACCTCAAGATGAAATGTTGATCTGTCTGGGAAATATGACACCCCTACATCTTCTTCTGAATTTGTCATTTCATTTAACACCACCTGACACCTCACTATCGACACAGCAAGTGGGGGAATGGGGATATTATACGAGTGAGGTTCAGAAGTGGAATGGTAATCACAGACCTGTCCATCTGCTGTCATCAGAAAACTGAATGTGCACGAGAGACTGAAACAGAGCATGCGAGCCAACATGTTTGTGTGTGAGGTGTTCCCAGGGCTTGCATCTTATTCCAGGGGGGACAAATTTGAATCCTAGAGCTTTGTCACTAAGAGCTTGGAGAACAAAAAAAGGCTTTCATTTCATTTAGCAATTTCACAACTTTTTAACTAATTAATGTCTCCCTGTCTGCTCAGATGTGTAATTTAACTGGTGAAATCAGATGCTGGAGTGCTGGGTTAAAAAGATGAATATTTATGAGTGAAAACACACATTCTTGTAACAACAAAACAGTTTTCAAATCAACAAGCCCTCAAAATTAAGCAGCAAAATTTCCCTCCAGAACAACACTTATACGTGTTTTGAGATGTGATGCCCCTTTGGCTGGTGAACATTATGTGTGACTGACTTTCAAAACTGACACTGTGATTAGTAACAGTTTGTAAAAACCACTGACAAACGTATTTCTCTGTTCCATTTGTCCACCTGTTGGTTTTATGGTGTTATTCTGTTGCAGTTAAGGTTTGGTGAGGTTTAGGCAGACAGCAAGTCAAAAGTACACATTGATTTGTCACAATTCAAAAGGGTTGGGGCCAACTGAAACAACGGGTTTGTTAGTGTGAAGGCCACAGATGACCCCTGCTGGTTAGAATTCCTTATTGCAGCATCCTACCATCCCCTCCTACAATAATCTATAATGCCACTTCTTTCAGTCTCCTTAGATGACCTTCAGATTTTCCATCGTGTGAAATAACCAGTATCAACAACAAAAAAGTTCACACCTATGAACGCACTGCCTTTTTTGATTATTACACAGCCTTATGCTGGTTTACTGTTTACTTGCCCCTTGCATGGAGATATGTACATACACATTGAGAGCTGATGTACCAGAGTCAAATTCCTCGTGTGTCCGACACACCTGGCCAATAAAGCAGATTCTGATTCTGATTATTGCTGTAATTTGTTGTATTAAGTTTCAG
>NW_018127881.1:622946-625284 GCF_001952655.1 Monopterus albus
TAAGTTTCAGTCATGCTGAAAAGTGTGTTTTAACTTTTTTTTTTGCCCGTGTGCAGAATATTTACAGCCCTGAGGAGGATTTGGGAGATAACTCATCACATATCAGCATTGAACCAACCAACAACTTAACTGTTAGCACCTTGAATGCAATGTGTGTGTGTTTTCCCATGTCATTCCCACAGTCCCATCCCCCAACAGGAACCATAGTCTCCCCTTATCCCATTAAGACAATTGCCAAGACTGGCATTCACACGTGCACGTGGGTGTGTGCCTCTGTATGTGTGTATGTGCATGCCACCCACTCCCAACACGCAAACACACACAAACCACATATACGGACGAATGCACACAAATATACCAACCCATACACACACGGGGCAGAGAAAGAATAATTTCAAAATCAATCCTTTAAGAGAAAAGGAGAGGAAAAAAAAACAAGAACCCCCAAACCTCCACCAGTGTTGGCTGATTGTAAAGGACTGTCAGTTAGTGCAGCTTTCTGTTGGACCAAAGGGAAGCAGCAGGATTCAACTTGGGGCCCAGTAAAGGGCTATTCTTCCTGGAAATCAGCCCTTACACATGGACTTGAATGCACTTGGGTGCTAATCTTCCGAACTGTGGGAGCCCACTCTATATTCACAGGCTGTGTCAGCCCAGCAGGCACTGCCCCGCATGCTGATACCATTACACCCACTACCAGGCTAATGCAAAGGCTAACAGAGGGTTAATGCTGAAGTACTGACACTCCTGGATTTGTCTGTCCAATTGTGGGATTTCTCACAGTAAAGACACTGTATTTATATTAAAAATGCCTATACCTGTAACAGTAATTTAATTTGATAATGTTTATTTATGTCTACCACTACACAGCTTATATAGGTAGTTTAAAGGCTTAAATCACCCAAATAAAAAACAAAATAAACAGGTCATGCTTTCATTTAGGGGTCTCCAATTTCATAATAGTTCAAATTTCTTGGGATAATTTAAGGGATATAGAAATATTGTTCAATTATTACATATGATTATGTCCTGTTCATTGCTGGCATGACATGGAGGGACTTTAAATCAGTGGTCAGCAAGTCTGCTGAACTCACAAATAACTGTTTGCAGAAAACTATACAATTTGATCTGTGTGATTACTGAATCGTTCCTTGGGCTAGTTAAAGCTTTTTGTTACAAATACCTTCCTATTTACTGGATTGGCACCAAATTAAATTATATTTTCCAAGAAATGTGCTTCAATTTTAAAGATGTAATAATAACTTAAAATTCTACACACAAAGGGTTTAAATGACCAAAGATTAATGGTATAACACACACGTTAATTTCTTAGAGACTTACTTTAACCACTACTTGACTAACCTACACCAAGTCATCACCCTAAAATATAATAAATTACATTTTGGGGACTTTGTCCCTGTGAGGATGTTGAGTCCCCACTGTGTGACTGTGTAAACAGATTCACAGCCACATAACATGAGTAATACCAGGCCACACACATGCACCCACACATACAGCTCATACCTGATGTCACTGGCGAGGGTCATTAATCCTGTGAAGTGTGCTAGTCATCACCAGTGATCGACCTGCAGACAAACATCATTCATTATCACTGTATGTTGCCCCTGTTTTCTCTGCATCATTAACAATATTCAGAATTTGTTTCTGTTTAGTGTGTGCTTAACCAGGTGGCAGTCAATTAATAATCTGTGGTGAATATTGCAATGATGAAACTGCAAATAAATGCGGGCTAGATACACTGTAAGTCGCAGTCTGTAAAATTAAAGTGCTACCAATAGCCTGTGTCTTTATTATGATAATTGTGACCTTTATCACTATTTATCAAGCGTAGAGTCCTTTTCATTCTAGCAATCTGTCCCCTTATTAAATTATTGTTGTGAAAGTGTCTCTTGCACACAGTGTAAATGCTGAACAGACTTAATTTATTTGGCCTTTATACTACACATTAATATACAATTACATATGCACTGACTGTGGTTTTCTTATTAAGAGTAAACACAGTGCTTATGCTGTTTATAACACTTATCATTACACCTGGTAAGGAGACTAGAGCTTAGTATAATCTTAGCTCAGAGATGATTTACCATTACTGCCCCCAAAGGTCGACAATCCATGCAAAAAATTTAAAGCTTCTTTTCTGTTAGCTGTGTTATTATTATTTTGCAAGGAAGTTATTAAATGAAAACAAGAACTGAACTGATATAATTTTTCAGATCCATATATTACCAGACTCTGCAGTTCCCCTCAGCTCTAGAAAGTATTTTAGAATCTTTCAGCTCATTGGTTTTTTTAATTTATTTCTGGCTTTATGTTTACT